>NW_022631020.1:22140278-22387293 GCF_010015895.1 Lontra canadensis | reverse complement strand
GTGGGTTTAGTGGATTGAGAAGTGAAGAGGGAATCACTATGGAATGATCACCTGGGGGAAATCTCATTTTTTTGATATGTGGTGGAAAGATTCTCAGAAGGTATGGGATTGATAGTGTTTTTGGAAAGATGAGAGAGGGGAATCCTGTAAGTTAGAACCAAATTGCAGGGGAGTTTGAGCTACTTGAAAGAGACTTAAAAATAAAAGAAATGAAAGTGCTCTCAGCTGTTAAGCTTAGGTCCTTTCCTTTCTCTTCTGTTACTCCATGAGATGAGGATCCCCGAGGAAGATTAAAGAAAAACAAAGAAGCTACATTTTATTTGCATGTGAATGGGTTAAGTGACAATAAGGCTAATACCAAATTTTAGAAAGATAATTCTGGTTGTGGTTTGAAAGATACATTGGGGAGCAGTGAGCTGAATGGCTAGAGACTGTTCAGGAGTCTGTGATGATTCAGACGAGATCGGATAGTGGCCTGGACCAGGGGTAAAAATAGCAGAAAGTGGGAGAGAAGTGAGTAGATTTGGAAAACAACAGATGAATATTAAGACGTGGAGATGAGGGGCGCCTGAGTGGTTCATTCAGTCAAGCGTCTGCCTTTGGCTCAGGTCACGATCCTGGGGGTCCTGGGATTGAGCCCCATTTCCGGCTCCCTGCTCAGTGGAAAGCCTGCTTCTCCCTCTCCCTCTGCCACTCCTGCTTACGCTCTCCTGCTCTCTCTGTCAAATAAATAAATAAAATCTTAAAAAAAGAGAGAGGGGCGTGGAGAGCAATTGGAGATGGGGTGCGAGAAGGGAAAGCGAAGGATTGCCACCATTCTGTGTCTAGGCTTCTGGTTTAGAAGCTGGATGGATGAAGATCTCATTTATTGACCAAGAAACATAAGGAGGAACAGAGTTGGGTGGGGGACAGTTGGGTGGCGGGAGATTCTGAGTTCCGTTTAGGACATGTTGCCATTGCAAGTGTGCGGTTCTGTTCACATACACATCTAAGAGCTGCTTCAAATTAGTTAACAAATGAATCCTTTTTTTTTTTTTTTCAAAGCTGTTTGTTTCCTCTTCTCTATTGTTTCCTCCTACCACCATCATTCCGATTCCCATCACCTCACCTCTGGAAAGCTGCATACATGTTTCGGACTGTACCTCTCCTCACACTCATTCCGTACAGGCCTGCGTTATTAACCTACTCAGGGGCTGATGTGCTGTGTCTTCTTTCATCTTGCTCCGTTTCAGGCCAACAGAATACTTTCAAAATTGCCTGCAAATTGGCTCCAAACGACTCGCACCTTATCCCACCTTTCCCTTAGAATTTGCCTCGGTTTGGTCAAACGAGGACTTCACATCCACCACCCTCTTTCCTGTCTCTGCTCATGTCGCTGTGATGCTACCCTAGCGTGGCCTGAGCTTGCCTCTGTCGGCCCCAGCCCTCCAGACTCAGCCCGGAGAGCTCACGTCTTCCCAGAGACCATCCGTTCACTCCACTCCTGCTCAGCCTGAGACCTGCTGGTGAAGCCTGCAGGTCGCCGTCTCCCATGGGCACGTGCTTCCGTATTGCATTGTTTTGTAATTTCATGTTCATTTAATCTCCCTATAGAAGACTGAGAACAGAGATCCGGTTTCCTGCGACTTGCGTTTTCTCCAGAGCACCTAGCATAGTTCTTTGTGCAAAACAGGCACTCAATGAGTATTTGTCGACTTGAAATATTAAGATACATTTTTTTCTTTGCCACTAGTCTTATCTCCGCCTGAGTAAATGAATTTGATATGTGAAAACAGTTGAGATTAAGGTAGAGCAGAAGAATAAACAGGAGACAGAGGAGATTTTAGTGAAACTTCATCATTCACTATTAAATCTATTTTTTAAGTTTTTAAAATACTCAGATCCCCCCTCTCATCCTCATACCAGTTTAGGGTATGAGGTATAAGTAGTAAAAGGCACACAGATGCTAACAAATAGAATAATTATTTTTAAAATATTTGACAGCAACAAAAACACTTGTTTTAATCAAAGAGTGCTTGTGTTTTTGTTTTTTTTCAAATGACTTCATAGCAAAGCTCACTGAATCTTAGTGTAGATCACCTATTTGGATTCCAAATTGACTTTGGATGGAAAAAATTCTCATTTCTTAAAAAAAAAAAACCAATGATAAATAAAATACTTAGATTAAATTTATTGCCATAAATAGTAACATAGTTATACATCTAAGCATTCAATAAATAGCTGAGTTTGGAGTTAAAATGGTCAAAATATACAATAATAAAAACATAAAAAGATAAAAAAAACACTCAAACTGTGCTTCAGTGGGAACATTTTCCATAAAACAAGCTCTGCTGTTTTTATTGCAGAATTAGAGAAGTCAACTTAAAGCATATTTAAGTCAACAGAAACTGTTCTAGGTAAATGAATTTAATCTTCATGGTCACTGACACACAGTATAATCTTGTTTCTCTCAGGGTTTTTATTCTTTAAGTAACTAAGTGACTCATAAGCTCAGAAAATATTTTCTGGTACAGGTAAGTCTGAGCTTAGCATGAAATATTCTGAATATTTCTTCTCCTCTTCAGATGAGTATTTCAAAAATAACAGCTCCTTCCTGGAAGGTGCAATTGGCTTTTGGTTAGGAATGTCTAAAAATGATTGTCCTTTTGTGGAATGTATTTTAGGACAAACTAGAATATACTTTTCCTTTCTCCATTTATCAAAATCCTGCCAGTACTTTAGGGTTTGGTTCAAATGTCACCTCTTTCACACAAATTTGCTATATTTTTAGGCAGAATTAATTACCCATTGCACCTTTTGGGGGAAAAAGTATAACATCTCATAATTTTGTTTCAATTTCCCTAGTCCCATAGTTAGTGTGTATATTTGGTTTCACCTCATAAAAACTGTAAGTTATTCAGCTTTACATCTCTTTTTTGTACCTTAACATAGTGCTTTATAAGTTGTAAGTGATCAGTAAGCAAATGTATTTTATTTTTAAATATTAGAGTTTTAATCAAAGTAATACATAATTATGATTTTAAAAAGCCTATAAAGGGTTTATAGTGAAAAAGCAATAGCCCCTTCCCCACCTTCACCACTAAACTTGCTTACCAGAGAAAACCATATTTAATTTTTAACTATTTTTGATTTAAGTTCTTCTGAGGGTTACCTTCATTTCACTAAATAATATAGTTAGCTCCCTATTTCTTTTTTATTTATTTCTTTTTAAGATTTTACTTATTTACTTGAGAGAGGGAGCATGATCTGGGGGAAAGAGAGAGAGAGAGAGAGAGAGTGGCAGACTCCCTGCTGAGCAGGGAGCCCGATGTTGGGCTTGATCCCAGGACCCTGAGATCATGACCTGAGCCAAAGGCAGATGCTTAACTGACTGAGCCACCCAGGTGACCTCTTTTTTTATTTTAGACATTTTCTGCTGATTTTCTGTTATGGGAAGTGCCTGTTATGGAAGATGAGGATATTTTAAACTTATATCTTTATCTACCTTTATCTCCTGCTGAAGTTGCTTTTCTTTCTTAAAGATGGTCTGTAGTCCATGGAACAGAAGGAGTATTTTTGGAACCTTCCAGGAGCCTCTGTGCTCTTGCTACAGTCTGGATGGTTGTTGCCCCCAAAGGTGGCATTGGGACTTCTTTCTTTTTTTCCTACTTTGTTGAATTTACAGCTCTCTACATCTTGAATCTGCTTACTTTTTGGATTTGTATCCACTTTTTGTGGGAGTGCATCTTTAGGAGACTCCCTAATATAGGACATATGGGAGGGAAATTTTCTTAGTCTTCTCTTTTATTTGATTTATGTTTTGGTTGGGTAAAAGATTCTATATTGAAAATCATCTTCCCTCCCAGCACGGAAAGCAATGTTCAAAGTCTCCTGGTGTCCAGAGCTGCCAATGAGACATCCTATATGGGGATGATTCTCATTCCATTGTAGATGAGAATCTGTGAGATTTTAGAATCTTCCCATTTTCCTTGGGTTTGGAAATTTCCCAGTGATGTGTTTAGGTGAAGGAATTTTTGTTGTTGTTGTTCTCCAGCTCTGAGATAATCTCTGGATTATATGCTTGGTGATTTTATATCTTTATCTCTATGTCTATATTTTTATTGAGATATAATTCACGTAACATACAATTCACCCCATAGAAGTGTACAATTCAGTGGCTTTTAGTATATTCACAGAGTTGTGCAACTATCAATCACAACTATAGAAACTTAGAATATTTTTATCACCTCCCAAAGAAACCCTTTGCCCATTGGCAATCACTCCTTATTTCCCTCTCTCCCCAGCTCCTGGCACATACTACTCTGCTTTCTGTCTATGGATCTGCAGGTTCTGGAAATTTCATGTGAATGCAATCATACACTATGTGGCCCTATGTGTCTGGTTTCTTTCACCTAGAATAGTGTTTTTAAGATATATCTGCATTGTAGCATGTATAAGTACTTCATCTCTATTATGGTCCATTGTAATAATAGTCCATTGTATCACATTTTATTTGTCCATTCATCAGGTGATGGACATTTGGGTTATTTGCACTATTTTTTTTTTTTTAATATGAACTTTCCTATGAACTTTCATATCCAAATTCTAGTGTGAATGTATGTTTTCATCTCTTTTGGATATATATCTGTGAGTGAAAATGTTGGATCATCTGATTAATGGTTTTATTTTATATTATATTTTAATTCCATACACCTTGCTCATATTTTCTTAGTCTTCACTTTCCATAGTACCTTGTTACTTTAAATATTTTTAAATATTTTAAATGATTTTAAAAGATTTTAAAAATGCTTCAACTTCTCTGAGAAATCAATTACCTCTATCAGTTACCATTGCTATGTCTACAATCTCCCAGCAATCTGTTAGGTTCTTCTATATGTTGATGCTTTCTCCCTTCCCTCCAGTTCTTTCTGTGGTTTTCGGTTTAAGTCTATACATCTGTTTAGCAAAATGTTATTGCGTTAATCCACTGTCTTAGATTCAAATCATTAAATATTTGCTTAAATGGTGATCCAACTTCCCCTGACAGTGGAATTAGTAGATTCTTTACATATTGTCTATTTGCTTAGCTTCATGTGAGAGCCATGGAGTACTTCATAAAAATCTAAACTGTGGAAAATGGACCTTATAGAGAGAATACTATTACAGCAATATGTTTGACCCTAATATCTAAGAGACTATGACCATGATTTAGACTTTTTCTTACATCTAAAAGAGTGGAACGAAGACTCTGCCAGTACTTTTTTATTTGCATGGAGTTTGCTCTTGATTTCCATTATGACCAAAGACAAGTTACTTCTCTTTCTTTTCCTCATGTACCAAGTAGAATTTATAATCTCTTGAGAGTGTTGGGCCACGAACTCATTGACTACTGAGAACTATTAAATAAACAAGTTTCCTATGTTTAAACCAGTCTTCTCAAATAGTATCAAGTCAGATGCCATTTTTGTTTAGGGAAGAATGCCAGTCTACCCCCTGGTCAGGCTCAATCCTCTAGCCTTTCCTTGGAGAACATGTAACTCTTAGGAAATGGTTAGACAAGTCAAGTGGGAATTCATATTGGTCACGAAGAGAAGGAATTGCATTGCTTTCAAGTATGCCCACTGATTCTTTTATAAGGAGGTACATGGCCAGAGTTACCAGTCAGGAGCATTGAAACTCTATCCAATAACTCTCTGCACTTCCAGTTTTGAGAAAGGTTTGCTTCTGAGCAGGTAAGACCACGTTATTTGGTGACTGGATGGCCAGTACTGGTTTAATACTCTGGTGGGATGTGCATGCTAAGAATTCTGCTATGAATGGGTAAGTGAGTCTGACAAATGCTCGGTGATTTCTTCCTTTCCAAGGTTGAGCTCAGTTTCTGCAGGGAAAATACAAGTTTTTATGTGTGGTCTTGAGAGCGCTTTCATTATTCATCTTGTTTTCCTCATTGTCAAGTAAGGATCTTCTAATGGTTTGACGAAATAACCACTGTGGTCTGATCACAAGGCATGTCAGAAAATGAATGCTCCATATGGCCTCATTTGTCAATACTACTATATTCATGGGAGGAACACACACACACACACACACACACACACACACACAGTTACTAGCATGAGCCTTTGTTCCTTTGCCAACCTTAGCATCTATCATTGCATTCCAGATCCTATATGATTTAAATTGATAATGAGTTACAGGCTTAAAATTATATGCTATGGGATGACTCATTATGCATGGGCATACTTCTATCTTCCAAGCGGGCTTCTTTTAATTAAAAAACTAGGAAACGTTTAGAATGTGGATCTGTTAGTCTAAACTGTGGGAGAATAATCTTTCCCTCGGTAAGCCCTGAGTTGTGTTGCACGTGTCAGTTGTGGTTTTCTCCCATGAATCTCATTTCCTTTCTTTCTAATTTCTCGTTGGTTTTGGTTTGATGTTGCTGGGCCTTAAAACTTAAACAATCCCAAGCTCCATTGACTTCCAGAAGGGCACCTCTGAGGGAGGATTTCCACAAATGCAACTCCATCCAGGAGTTTCTGAGGGGTATAAAACCTGGGTGTGAGAGCTCAAGCCTCAAGTGTGTCCTAGAGACTAAATTCCTTGGCAATCTTCCTTCTCTGATTTTTTTTTTTCTATTTCTCCCACCGTCCTCTTTATGCTCTCCTCTTTCTTCTCCTTCAAACTGCTGCCATGGTGGCTTTTAATGTGTCTAAACCTCAAGAAATAAAGGCACTTTGTAGTTCCTAGGGCTAATGTCCTGTCTGTGAACTGAGACCAGGTCACCTCTGCTTTAAAACCCATATGGTTTTCCATGGTAAAGGACTTCTGTGTTGAATAAAGGATCCCACTGCATGATGTCTAAGAACCATTGCTCCTTAGGGGTCCTGGGGTTGTGAAAAATGAGGTGATTGATCATATGAACTGTGGAGGAAAAAAGATAGCAAGAGTCTTAAATTATGGATTTGTTCATGAAAAGGCTCAGAGCTCTGAGCCACATTCAGCCCCTTAATTCCACGCATACGCCTCTCATTGAAGCGAACAGCTACCGTGTGGTATCTCGATTGAAGTCTTTGGAGAACATACAGAATGTGTTGATAGTTTGTATTATATCACACTGTAACTTGGGCGCTTGGCAGGAAAGCATACTTCTCTCTTTAGAAAAAAAATTAATATTTGCTTGATTCCCTGATAAAAGGAATACTACAAAAGAATATTGCAAAACCTTGAAGGTTTGGCAGGGTTTCCCATGTGGGTGGAAAAATGTAGTTCTGAAGCCAAACTGGAATTGCCTATGAAAATATAACATAAAAAATATGTAAAAAATAAATAAATAAATAAATAAAAAAGAAAGAAAAAAGAACCTCGATCACAGAAAAAAATACATACATAAACGTATGAAACCAAAAAGCTTATGGCCTTCACCAGCATGTATTATATAAACACAATGATATAAGTGCAATGTTATGAAGTGGCAAATCTCTGATATCAGAGATAATTGGAATCTCTCTACTATGCTAATTTTAACCCTTATCAGATTTCCACCATGTTTGGATCTATGTCTGTTGGATGTTGATATGTTTATATCTTGCTTCTACCCCCATCCACCTCTACCTTTGTTGTATAGCATAGCACTCTTGCATCTTAGAAGGGAAGGCTTCGTGAAATTGGAAGGCAGTTGGGCTTGTCTTTATTCTTGCTGGGTTTATAAAACATTCAAGCATTGGAATGTCCCAAGTCTAGAGGCAAAATTTCTCCCTTTTCAGCATCACTCTTTGAACTCCCAGTGTAACTGATTTCTGTCTGACCCCCCTTTACCCACCCATAACCTCTTACAAAAGCTTCAGCATACTGATGCTTTTTCTCTTATACCACATGATAAATATGTGGGACAAGGGAGGGTGAACAGGGCTATAGAAGACTAGTTGATTGGACAAAAGATTTAGTGTTTTCAATTAATGGCGTATTTTGGGTTTTGTTTGTTTTTTAGTTGAGAGGGTCATCTATTGCGGTGTTTTTCTTAAGCCTCATTCCAGAGATATCTATCAACCTTTCCATCTATGACTATCTGTTCTTTCTACAGAGCACTATAAATATAAGGGATGTGGCTTCAGGAATTCCCCATGAAAGAAAGATGGCTAATGCAAATTGCTATTTTTACCCCAACTCATAGATCCCGGGACAGTGTATATTAATGGTGCTTCTTTGTTAGATGGCATATAGTCAATTTCCTCTAAATTAGAGAAACTACTTCTTGCTAAATGATGGAATGGAAAGAGAATACTTCACAGAGCAGGTTGGGGATTGTTCCAAACAAAGGGTACACTATAAGTTAGCAGAAGGAGTGGGAGAAACAGATAATTAACTTTCCTGAGTAGTAGTTAATGAGTAATCAATGAAGTATTTATTGAGTCCTTCCTACATTCCCCAAAGTAAAATAGGCAATATGAGAACCAGTGACGTCTCTGACATGATGTTTTGCCTTAAAGGAATTGTGGTCTGATTAGGTAACACATATTTGACATATCACATAGAAGCACTACTTTCTTTAGAAGTGTCTGCACAAATTCATAAAGCATTTAGAGAAGGGAGATATGAGTGATGCATAGAGAAGCTAGAACAAGATGAAGAAAGCCTAAAGATGGTCATTGAAGACATTTAGGTGAGCACTGAAACCCAAGAGATGAACACAAGCACTCTCATTTGAAATATGTTGAGAAGGCAAGCATTGATGTTTAGTGATATTCATGGAAAATTAGTTTGGAGACCCTGATCACTGAGGGCAGATGAGTTTAACCTTGATGAGAAGGAGAACGATAGTGGGCTCCTAATGAAACTGGTGTTCCAGGAAGCTGAATCTGTCAGCAGGGGATAGAATGAAATGGAACAGGGAGATATTGGAGGCTATTGGACTTGATAGAAATCTTTAAAAAAAAAATTATCGAGGCGAAATTCACACAGCATGAAATTAACTCTTTTAAAGTGAACAATTCAGTGGCATTTGGTACATTCACTATGTTGTGCAACTACCTCCTCTGTCTAGTTCCAAGGCATTTCCATCATTCCAAAGTCAAACTCCTTACCTATTAAAATCAGTTTCTCCCTTTTTTCTAGAGTCTGATGACTACCAGTGTGCATTCTGTGTCTATGGATTTATTGATTCTAGGTATTTCATACAATGGAATCGTATCATTTGTGACATTTTGTTGTTTGGTGTCTTTCTTCCACCTTGTTGCAGGTATCAATCAGTACTTCATGCCTTTTTATAATAATATCCTGGAAGCCTATTTCTGACTAATGTTGGAGGAAGGTGGCTGAAATGATTAATCTAAAATATGTTTTGAAAATCTATAATTCCCTTTCGTCTACATAAAAAAAGAATCTAAGATGTTTTCTGGGAGAATGGAGAAATCATCTGACTGATAGAAATAAAATAGTTGAAGGGAGATTAAGTTTAGGGAGTGAGACCTGGAGTTTAGAAAAAGAGTAAAATTGGTAAATTGTGCTATCCCACCAAGATCCGGAAATTCAGGGAATAATTGAGAGTTGAGGTCTAGAGTGAAAAATTTGATCATCATCTTTTAAGTTTAAACCAATAGCGCCAAGTTTGAAAATAGCCTGGATATAGGAATCGAGTGGTCCACAGACCATCAAGGATAAGGCTTATTTTGGCCAAGTGTTTTGCCCTGCCTGTAATGGGACAGAGCTGAGAGCTAGACAGAGAACCTGTGGAGACAAGGAGACCCGCTGAAGCAGTGCTACCCAGGCTCGAACTAGCTAGCAAGGCCGTGCCCCCGAGATAGCGAGGAGCTCATGGTGTTTCCACCCTGTTCCATGCCAAGCCCGCAGAAACCAGAAAGTCTGGTGGAGTGCTGGAAAGACCATGAGAACTTAATTCACATAGACTAGGGTTCAGATTTAGGCTTTGAGTTATTACCTGAATGTACTTAGACGCAAACTTTAACTTCTCAGAGCTGGGAGATGATTAAATGAGATGACATTTGTAAAGGTGATGGGTACACAGTACTCAAGCAGGAGAGTACATCCCTAAGTATCTGTTTGGAGGTGCAAAGCTGGCAGAGAAGGATGCGGAACATGCCAGACAGAGCTCATGTTTTGGGGAAGGTAGAGTGGCTGAATTTTGAGAAGTAAACATAGAGGCAGGTACTTACTTACTTACTTATCTATCTATTTATTTATTAATTTGCATTCACTTATTTCTTTGTCTTCATCTTATTCCTGAAAGGCTTTATGAAGGTAGTTTGCAAAGATGCGCGTTGCGAAAAAGTAGTGTAGCAGGCTAAGTTTACAAAGGTGCGCGTGCCGCAAGATCAAAGGAAAAAATTTCAGTTTAAAAAACAATGAGGCAGAGGGAAAATAAGAAAATAGGAAAGGAGAAGCCTCAGGCAGGGTTAGAACATAAATCGAGTACTGCGAGTTTTATATCCTTGCTAGAGACTGGCGATAAATTTGGCTTGAAGTTTTAGCTATTGTTGTTCGGTCTGACGCAGAGGCATCTAAGAGGAACTATCCTGCTGGCCGGAAGGTTGGAGGGGGATGCGGGCAAGGAGGCTGCCGCGGTAGTTAACAGCAGACATCGCCCCGTTCCCTTCTGATGGATACTGCACTTTATTGCTGCAAATTCATCTTGCTGATACATCTGTTACTGGCTTGTGTAAAACTTTGCTTAATTTGTTTTTCGGGAGCATGCTTATGGCGGTAAAGATTTTGTGAATCTTTCACGCTGTTCCTCTATTACTGGGCAGCTCACTAAGTGGTTTTCTGGAAGCCTACCGATTACAGTTGTCTGAAGGCGCCCCGGAGACAGGGTAGGTGTGCTTGGTGGTGAGAGACAGTGGAGATTGCGCTGTTCATTCCCGGGATGGACTGGTTGTAGAGAGGAGTTGAGGGAGGCCGAGGGGTGGGGGGGATCGGAAAGAGGAGATCGGATATTTTAGACCCTTCAGGATTGGATCTACAGGAGTATTTTGTCTGGAAGAAATTGCCAGGATATTCGACATACCCATATTTAAATATGAACACACTTCACAAATACATCTCTAAGTCCACTATGTATAATGTTTTATCTGATCTTCTGACTCGCATCACTGTTCCTACTGGCCCTGGGTGAGAACATTAACTCACAAAAAGTAAGCCCCAAAGTAAGCCCCGTGTTGTACGGCTTTAATCGTGTTGAAGTGTTTCACGGTGCCTGCAACCTGCGGAATTTGTCTCCCACCCACACCTCCATAGATGACGTTTAAGCCCTATGGTGATGGTAGAGCCTTTGGGAGGGGATTATGTCAAGGACAGAGCCCTTACAAATGGGATTAGTGCCATTATGAAAGAAACCCTGGAGAGCTCCTTTGCCCACTTCTGCCCTAAGAGGGTACAACAGATTTGTGCCCTGGAAGAAATTTCTCTCAACCCTGCGGGCCGGCGCCCTGATCTTGGACTTCCAGGCTCCAGATCTGTGAGAAATCAGTTTCTGTTGTTGATATGTCCCCCAGGCTGTGGTTATTTTGTTATAACAGCCTCTATCTATACTCCAATTTTATGATTCTTACAAAAACACTGAACAAGGGAGAGCTGCTATTATGATCATTCTCATTTCACGAATGAAGAAACATCTGCAGAGGGTTTAATTAATCTGGTCCTAAATTCAGCTTTCTGGGGAGTGGCAAAGGTAGTGTGAGAGCTCTGCGCTCTGCTTTTCCTGTGGGAAGTATAGAAGCCTGTGGGATCCCAGAACAGAAAAAAAAAAAAAATTAGTTTAAAAACTGGCGAAATCTGAATAAAATCTATAGTTTAGTTTGTAGTAATATAGCAATGTTGGCTATCAGTTTTAACAAGTCTACCACAGTCATGAGGCTAGAGACAAAGGGGGACAACCTGAATGATTATTATTTTAGAAATACCTGGGTAGTACAGGAGGCGTAAGTAAGAATTTTGGAAAAAAAAATACTGAAAAAGTGGTCAGAGAATCATGGGGGAAAAAATAGAAATAATATCACCTAAGAGCATCCAGCTTAGAAAGAACTGAAGAAAAGGCAGTAGTGTCAGATGCAATATCCCATTGTCCAAGCACTTAGCTAAACTTATCTTTGTTTCCGACGCCTGCTCTGCCTTTGGTCTTCCCTTGGGATTGAATGGCATTATCATCCCCAAGTCACTAAGCCAGAAACCAGGGACTCTTGCCTTTTCCTGAATCCTGCATTCAGTCAGTCACTGCAGCCTACAGACTCCATTTACAGAGTCTGTTCCATTTCTTTTCTGTGTTTATTTTTTATTTATTTATTATTTTTTTAAAGATTTTTTACTTATTTAGTTATTGATTTGAGAGAGAGAGAGAGAAAGCACACAAGCAGGGGGAGAGGCAGAGGGAGAAGGAGAAGCAGAATCCCCACTGAGCTGGGAGCGTACCATGGGCTCAATCCCAGGACCTGAAGGTCATGACCTGAGCTGAAGGCAGATGCTTAACCATCTGAGCCACCCAGACAGTCCCATAGTCTGTTCCATTTCTTTATTGCCAAGTTAAGGCCTCCTACATTTCCCTTATCTGAACTGTTTATGGCTCTAGTGTCCTACTCGGTAACCCTATTTCTCATCTTGTCCTCTTCCTTCCCATTCTCTAGGATTTCTTTTTCCCCTTCTCTTTTTTGATTTACCTTTTTCTTACTCTTAGAGCTTTTAAAGATAGAGATAAATCCAAGAGAAGAGAGTAACAGTCATCCATATTCTAACCACCCAGAATTAATCACTGTTGACATATTATTTATTTGCTGCCAGTTTTTCTCTTGAAAGAAAAATCACTCTTTTGTTTTCTAAAAGTAAAATGACCTGCATTCCATATAAAGTATTGAAACAAGATAAAAGAATTACAAAGATGAAAGTTTAGAAATCAACTCCGGTCTCATTTTGCAGAAATTATTATCACTAAATTAGTAAGCAACATTCATGTTTTGTCTTGATACATAGAGTGATCTTTCTAAATGAAAACTGAATCAGACTCATTCCCATTCTTAACATCCTTTTAATGTTCCAATATAATCATGGGGAAAACATCAAGCAAACCCAAGTTGAGAGATGATCTACAAAGCATCTGACCACTCCTCCTCAAAACTGTCAAGGTCATTAAAAACAACAAAAGACTGAAATCTTGTCTCAGCCAAAAGGTGCCTAAGGAGATGAGATTACAAAAATAATAAGGTGCTGACCTGGATGGGATCCTGGAACAGAAGAAGGACATTAGAGTAAAAACAGGTGAAACCTGAATAAAATCGGGAGGTTAGCAGGTAGAAATGTACCAGCGTTGGTTTCTTAGTTTTGACCAAGGTAACATGATTATGTAAGACATGAACATTAAGGTAGACTGGGTCAGGGTACACAGGGTACACAGGAACTCTCTGCACTATCTTTGTAACTTTTCTATAAATCTAAATTTACTCCAAAATTTAAAAAATTTATATAAAAAAGCAAGTTACTTAGAAAAAGGAAAACAGTTGGTGGCATCTCTTAGCTTTCAAGAGAAACTTAACAGGGCCTTTCATGAATTGGAAGCTGTCAACTTCTTTCTAACTCCATCTCCCATAAATCTGCCCACACCATTATTATACCTCCACCTTCACTGGAGTCATATGGAACCACATGATTATAACATGAGCTCCCTTGCAAACATGCTTCTCCTCCTTGTGTGTGTGTGTGTGTGTGTGTGTGTGTGTGTGTGTGTGTGTGAGAGACCTCCTAATTTTTTGCTTCCTGTATTTTTTTCAAATCTGTCTACTTTCTTTTTATGCCACCACCCTTGGAAGCCATCATCACATCACATCTTACTGGGATAACTAAAATAGGTTTTCAGGTAGTTTCCTTATACCTGTCTTGTCCCCATCCAATGCATTTTCTATTTAGCAGCTATAGTGCTAAATAGAAAATGACTTCTTAATATATAAGTGACTTCTTAATATATAATTATATTCTTCTTAAAACTTTTCACTAGGTTCCCTGTGTTCTTAGAATAAAAATTCAAAAAGCTCTGCAGCCTCATTGCTATGAGTTCAGGGGTGACATTTCTATAACAGTTTTGGTTAGAGAAGGGGTTTACTTCTCCAAAGCTGTACTTTCCTTGATACATACTTGTCCTGTCTCTTTATCTGGGGGAAATCCTACTAATTATCCGGAATTATTTCATAAAATCTTTCCCTGACCTCTCCACCCCTCCCTTGTCACCTCGCACACATACTACTGGTTTCTGTCCAGTACGGGAGGAGAGGCTACTAACTTCTTTTATGGTTAAGAGCCTGAGTTTGAATTTGCCTCTATCTTTTACTAGCAATGTGATTATGGCAAGAAACTTGGCCTCTCTGAGTCTGCTTCCTCAACAGTTGTTCTGAGAATTAAATAGTTACAATAAATAAAACACTTAGAACATCACCTGGCAACAGAATGGGATTCAGAAATAGCTGTCACTATGCTATAATCTGTTCTTTGTCTTCATAGCCCTGGACACAAATATAATTAATGCGTTATATTGGCACCACTGGTTTTCTACTGTCTAACACAAATATTTGTTGAGTAACTATTATTTCCTTTGTCTGGAATGCACCTTCAACTCTTTATTCCCACCCTTCTCTGTGTTGTCCTGTATGCTCCTTGTTCCCACCTCAGCTTGCGTCTAATTCCACCAAAAGCCTTTCCTGCTCATGACACTCTCCTCTGGAATGGAGGTTCCTCTTCTGGCACCATAACTTCTATTGTATCTACTTTGTTAGAACTGCTGTCTCTCCCATTGGACTATCAGCCTTGTAAAAACTGTAAGCTCAGGGGAAAAAAAAAAAGCTCCTGAAGATTTTGAATGAATGAATGAATGAATAGACACATGACTCCAGAATGACCATGCTTTGTAAGGATCAGATGATAAGTTCTCAGTAATTTTCCTACCTAAAAAATTAACCTGAAGTGTCTAAAGAACAGTGAAAAAAGTGAAGATATTCTGGTATAATATCAGCAGTTAGTAAAGACTTAGAAGTCAGTGATATCAGGGCTTTCAGGCAAAGGAAAATGAAAAGGGATTTGATAATTTGTAGGTGAATTGTGGACAGCTGATAGAGTTGGGGAAATTTAAGAAGCACGTATGTTGTGTATACATGAGTAAAACTGTAGGTAGAGGGTAAGCTTCTTTAAGAAGCTTCTCAAAGACATTATCTTTTTTAAATATCTCAAGACACGCTTTGTGTTGTTTGTACACAATAAATGCTTCATGGATGAACATGAGCTTACATCATAGAAGATTAGAGACAGAAAGAATCTTAGAGGCATCTGGTCCACCTTCATGATGAATGAAACAATTCTTAGAAGGTTTCCAAATGAAAGATAAAAATGTTCGTGTTTCGGGTGCCTAGGTGGCTCATTTGGTTGGGCAACTGCCTTCGGCTTGGGTCTAGGATCCAGTCCCATGTCGGGCTCCCTGCTCAGTGGAGTCTGATTCTCCCTGTGACCCTCTCCCCTCCATATGCTCTCTCTCACTCACTCTCTCTCTCTGAAATAAATAAATAAATAAATAAATAAATAAATAAATAAATAAATAAAATCTTTAAAAAAAAGGTTCATATTTCAGGGATATTATTAAAAAACTAACCAGGACTTCTCTAGATCATGAGAAGCAATTGTTTCCTAAGCTCAATCAGAACTTGAAGGACAGTTTCTGGGTTTACTTCATAAATGGAGGATGGTATTTTTATATTCCAGGGACCTTGTTCTTTGAATTTTTGAAATTCAAAGCTCTGAAATTGTCAGCTACTCAAAGATGACCACAGGTGACCACAGCTCACATCTTTCCTGAGTGTGACTAATTCTCAACATCCTGTGAAGAAGTCTTTATTTTTATTATTTATTTATTTATGTATGTATTTACTTTTAAGATTTTATTTAAAGATTTTATTTAAAGAGAATAAGATTAAAACCATGTGATCATGTAAGGCCAAAACGATTTAGAACCATTTTAATTTGGTGTCTACTTCTAGCACAGAACATATAAATTTAGAGAAGGAACAACATATGAACAAACCAACCACATTTTTGGCTCTGGTGTACCAAAAGAAGATTAAAAGAATAGATTACTTACTTATTAGTCATATGAATTTGTGTGTTGTAACTAAGTCACTTGCAAGTAAACACTGGTTTTTGAGAAAACTAAAAAACATCCAGTATAAAAAAAAATCTATCTCAGATGGGAACCAAATATTCAGCACTGAAACTTTAGTCTTTATTTGTGTCTATCCACTGTATGAAGGAGCAATCAGTTGATTGGAATTTTGATTAACTTCAAGTTTGCGGTGTGAGCAATAATGTTTATATCACAAATGCCAGCTCAGTATGGTGTCGTCCATTCATCTGTGTGCTGAGCACATGATTGAAAGCGAACTGTATTTAGTGGAAGAAGAGTTAAGGTGTTGTGATTGTCATTTTGGTGCTAAGCAGGCAACCTCAGCCACGTTATGGAGAAGTTTCTTCAAAAGTGAGATCAATCTAATCACAAAAGATTATATTACTCTGAGATTTAAAAACACTTTTCATGAAAAGAAGACTGAGTAACTGAAATCCGAGAGTGCCAGCTCTCCCAGCAGGACAAGCAGGAGGCCATATGGAGGCTTAATTTTCTTTTGAATACTTTAAATGAGAATTCGGATTTACCTGAGAGATTTAAACCTGATTGACAAAACCCTTGAGGCATTCTCAGCTGCAGAAACAAGAGGAGTTAATTGGGCAGGATAATGGAGTCAATTTTGTTAATTCTTCAAGTAGCACAGTTTCTTTTCTTTTTCAGTCAGTTCGGAAGGTAATTATAAAAGCAAGAAAAATCAGATTTATAGGCTACAAGTCTCACCAAGTGATTTTTAAGTGGTGACTGAGCAGCAGAATGAACCCCAAGGTTTAGAGTCATAGTAGTCTGTTGAAAATGTCTAAATTCTCTTACATATTTCTTGTAAAAAAATGGTAACATGTTAAGTTTTGCATAATGTTTAATAAGTATGTGCTATCTTTGAGCATGACATGAAATTATGTTGAAAAATTATTGTTACTATGGAATTTTGGTCATATGATAAAACAGAAAGTTGATTTATCTTTCATGTTTATAGCAGAGAGACCTCTGTTTCATTCACTGTAGGTATTAGTAGGAGGTTTTATACGAGAAATGTAGTGGGGGAAAATCTACAAATCTAGGAAAAAAAACAACAAACCAGCCATATATTTGGCTCTGATGATACCAGAGGAAGATTAAAAGAAGGCCTATATTGCTTATTTGGTAGTAGCTGTCAAAATTCAAAACCTGCATTCTTATTGACCCTATAGAAATACTTGCACAAAGACACAAAGGTGTCAGAACAAAGTTGTTTGTTTCTGCGTGGTTTACAATAGCAAAGAATCACAAATGCCCCAATTGTCTCTCAGGAGGGAATTAATAAGATATATTATTTGTATCCATAAAATTAAATAGGTAGATCCATAGTATAGATATAAAAAACGCCAACCATATATTATTCATTAATTCACTTGCAAGATTGTCTTGACTCTCAATTATATACTACTTAAGAGGTTAGGGATAAAGGATATTAGGGATCAGTATGGTCAAGGTAACAGTTCTCACAGAGCAAGTGTGTGGAAAGAGAAAAGAGAAAATAAACAAATTTAGATTATTTCAAATAGTATGGTATCAAGAAATAAAAGCAGGTGATAGGGTAATAGACAGTGATTGGACAGGCTATTAAAGAAGGCCCAGGAAGTGACATGGGAAATGGACCTGGAGACCAATGTTCTAGGCAAACAGAAAAGCATATTCAAGGGCTCTCGGATAGAATGAGTTTGGTGCGTTCACGGAGAGGGCCTGTGAGGCTGGAACCATCTTGCAGTTGGGGAGGTGCTCAGGAGATAAATCATGGAGGGCTTTGTAGAGCACAGAGAGGACTTACAGATTCATTCTACATGCAACAAGAAGGAAGCCATTGAGGGTTCCAAGTAGGGGTGACATGATCTGATAAATGATATGAAAAGTTCAGCTGGTGATGCATGCTGGACGGGGAAGAATGGGGGGGGGTCACATCAGGGCAGACCTACAAGAGTGTAAGTGAACGATGACAATAACGTGGGCCATAATGCCATCCATGTGGAGATGATGAAAAGTGGATTCATTTGGATTTTCTTTGGGAGAATGGCGTTTTAGCCTTCCTGCTTCATCACACACTGCCTCAAGCCTCTTGAGACAAGATCTGGGTTCTTACAAAGCATCTCTCTAACATCTCATTTTTCTCCTCTGAATGTGAGAATGAATCATGTCAGTGGTATCTCTTTCAGGGGGCCATTGTCAAGATTAAAGAAGATAAAACCTGTGAAAGCATTTGGCAAACTGTAAAAATGTTAAGTAAATATCAGGTATTATTTTTATGATTTCAGGGAGATTCCAGATAGAAAGCACGGCCACAGCTAAGGCTCTGGGCTGCTTCCCTGCCCAGTGTCACAGGGACAACACTGGTAACTTGAGAGAAGTCTTCTAGATCTGTTTTCCTATGTAAAGTGGGTAAAATATATCTCAGAATCTCAGTTAAGGCAAAGCAAACAGATGAGGCTGAGGGAGGACAAACTAATTAGTGATTACAAAATAATTGGCTGCTATGTAAGTGATAGAAGTAATAAAATATTTTCCAAAGCATTTCTGGCATGCTAGAATGATTTCATTAAATCAAATTTTCTCCAAAGGATTGAACTCTTCCTACTTGTGAATTAGTCCCCTTGAGGACTACTTTCTCTCTCAGGTATTAGGGGAAAGTTCAGGAAGTTCTAGAGGCCCAGGATTTTAGTAGCTTCTAAGTTTCTTAATTGATAAATGGGAAATGGCTAGAACTTTCAAGGAATAGAGTATCATTCCCTTCACACTTTAAGAACTACAACTTCAGCAAAGCAACAAGAGCTTCAGTCTTAGGCAAAATTGTTGTGACCAGAAACATATGGTGTGAAATATGGATATTAACGAAGACTTCCCGTCAATTCACTTAATCTATTTTTGACTGCCTTCATGGAATAGATATTAAAAGACATTCAGTTCATGTTTTACAACCAATATAGAGAAGTATTTGAGAACACTTTCTTTTCTGTGTGTGTGGAGGACAGAGCAATTCAAGTTACTCAGGGGAGGGTAACTTTTACAAGGTCAGATGGAGGGAAGGAGAAGGAAGACCTCTGTGATCAATAATGATTTATTAATACTAAAGCCACACACTATAGTAATTTCTTCTGTAAAAGTCTAATTGACGTCAATGACTTTGAACATTCACACTCATTGCTTTTGAGTTCAATCTTATCTTGGTTTCATCATACCACCCACCACCTGCCTCTACCTTCAAACAATGGCCCTATCAAGCCAGTTCTGAGCATGCCCCAGGCTTACTTTCCTAGGGGAAAATTGAGCATTACCTCACTTCCTGAAAATGTGTCCAAGAGAAACAAAAAACTTTTCTCTATGAAAAGCAGACAGCAATATTAACATTTGCTAGTGTGGTTGGTGATTTGCTCAATTCAAGGACCATAGATTGCTTGTAGTAGGTAGATGTGTACCAGTGTAGGCTTTGGGAGGCTTTTTTTTTTTTCCTGTTCTATGTATTTTTAGCTAGTGAGAAATAGTGATCTTATATGATAAAACAGATGTACGGTTTACACAAAATTAACATGATTTGGCCTTCGCTAGGCAAAATGAAAGTCATGAGTGATGCACTATTTCAACTCAAAAATATTTTATGGAACATTAACATATCAAGTTAGAAGAATGTTCTTTGTAACCAAAAATATTGATTCATTAAAAAAAATCTTGGTGAAATAGAATTGTTCGTAAGTTATTGCTGTTCCCATAAAAATATTTTCTGTTTAAATTCATAACAAACGTTCTGAGGAGGAGAAATGTCTTTCTATGTCCCATTTAACAATATAATAACTTTGTTTTCAAAGTCTCATTTTATTCCAGCTGGAAGATATATGATCTTGTTATACAAAACAACCACTTCATCTCCAAAGAACCTTATTATTGAAATATATGATTATAATGTTCTACAGAGGGTGTAAGCCATAGTCTTTGTCAGGTCGAGGCTCCATGCCATGAAACCTCATCTTCAGGAGGATTTTATAGAAATTACTTCAATAAAGTTATAAACACAGTTGGAATGTTAACATATCTGCAACATTTGATAGAAATGTGACCATTTGTATTATTCTGTAAGGAGACGATGAAATAATATTAATAAGTGATCTGTCCTCATGGAGTCTGTTTAATAAAGAAATGGGAAAACACAGAATGTGGGATAAAGTTGTGGGTGTGTGCTTTGCAAAGGGAAAGTGTCATTAAGGTGCAAATGCTGAAGCTTGAATGTGTGACCTCTAGAAGGTCATATGACAGGTGATTCCCTGGAGACATTCCCTGAGATTCTGTTGATAGTATCACTCATGAACATTCCAGACCCAAGATCCTCCTGCCTCTAGGTCTTTGAATTGCCCTTCTCTCTGACCACAATTCTTTTTCTTCCCTTTCCTCTTCTGCCTTGCTCTGACAGATTCCTAGTATGAGTCTGTGTCTTGACTTAACGCATTTCTTCCTTTGAGGGCTGCCCTGAGTACCCCATGCCTCCATTCCTGGTGACTGGATTGGGCTCTCTACTTTGAATTTCCATTACACCTTGAGCTTCTTCATTTGCAGTGCCTCATATGAAGTTTATTACTGTTCATATTCTCCAATCAAGGACAAGGATTTGGTTGTCATGTCAACATCCTACCCCCAGCTCCTAGCACAAAATCTGGTGTATGGTAGATATTCACTATATGTTTTATTAGTTGAATTAACATTTTGTATAGAATTGATTCATGATTATGGTCCCATTGTCACCAGTCCATTAGATATTACTGCAACACTTAACCTGCATAGTTGGAAGATGTATAGTTTAGAGAAAAAAAAAAACCACAAAACCTTTTAGTTTCCTGATGGCATCCCTTTAAACCTTTGCTGGGAGGATATATTTAATACAGATTTTAAGCTGCGAATGACAGAAAGAAAAGCCATTTGAAATTATTTTTTTTCCCTCACTTAATTGGAAAATTCAGTGAATGAACTTGGCTTTGGAAATGAATGCATCCAAGAGTTTCTATCAAGCATCTACTGTGTGCACAAAGCCGTGGAAGACTGGTGAACAAAAGAGGGAAAAAACTCTCTACTCTTAGGGGGGATCCTAGTGGAGGGGAATGGCAAATAATAACAAAATATGCAAACTTATACATAAGTCTTAAGTAAATACAGAGTATGTTAGGTCAGAAGATAATGTTAAAACATCAGAGGAGTTATGAAGAAAAGGAAGAGAAATGGAAGTGAAAGGGCAGGCGGGAGTGGGTGGTACTTTTACAGAGGAGGGTAAGGATAGGCTCCGTTGAATTAAATGCCCCCGGGGAAAGACAAAGAAAGTGAGTTGCCCCATGGAGAAGTCCCAGTGTGTTTCCCTCATAGCCTTTATCACAGTTATTCTGGTGTGACAGCCATTGGATGGTTCTAAAGCAAAGGAACTCATGATTTGAATTACATTTTTATGTCTTATTTCTTGAATCTGTTCAGTTATTTTCCTTCCATACCTGGTTATGGCCTCTTCTTGCTTCTGGTTTGCCTAAATGTCACTTCTTCTCAGCGATCTTCCTTGAGCATTCCCCATACTGTTACTCTGGTTACATGCTCTCATTGCATCTTGTGCTTTTCTTTGATAATATTATATAGGTACTTGGATAATTATTTTTTAATATCTCTTCCTCTCAAGACTATAATCTCCTTGAGGGCAGGAACTGGATTCATCTGATTTGCTGTCCAGGACAGAACCCATTTGTTGATTGCTGGAGCTTAGTATGTATATACTGACTGAGGTAATGAATGGAATTGAATCGTTTAAACAAAATATAATTAGCTTTGACTTGTAGTTAATTAATTACTTATGTATAGACCTTTTATAATTAGACCCGTTAGATCTCATTCTTTCTGCTCCTTTCCCTTAGCATCTTTATTTTTTTTCCTTTATTTTTCCTTTAGCATCTTTATTTTCAGTTTTTCAGTACGTATTCTTCTTTAGTCTAACAGCCTTTCTTTCCATTGTCTTTCACAATAACATAATGTCCTATGTTAGGAGCTCTCAGGATCACCTCTCTCCACAAGGGGCGACAGTGCAATCATCTCCACTTCCTCCTTGCTTCAGAAGCAGGCTCATTCACTGGGTATGAGCCACTTCCCTCTTCCTATTCCAGAAGAGACTGATGGCTTTCCAATGGCAAGAGAAGTGACTTCCTCTGGAATTCTTGACTTCTAACAAAAATCTCCCCATCCCTGCAGGTAAGAACACACTATGTGAGCTTGGTGGCTCTCATTGGGATGCCTCAGGCAGAGGCGGCATCTGTGAGCTTCTTGTTAATGAAAAACCAGGCCAGGAAAATGGTTGAGTGTAGTGTAGCATGGTAAGGCTTCCCAAGGAGAAAGTGGAAGTCATTTTAACAGGAGGAGTAATTAGCCCTCGCAGAAACTGGATTGGGATTGGGTTTAGCTTGAGTATCCCTGCTGAATGGGTACTGAAGCACCCACCAGCCTCCTTCCCCTTCGTGGGACCTTGACCTGCAAGGTTGCTTCATAAGGAGTCACTAGGAAGTCCATTGACATTCAGCTGAGGTAAAAGAACTGGCTAGCCAAATGGGACCAGGACTATGAAGGGGTGATATGTCCTTCAGCAGGGGCCACTAGATACGTCTTTTTTTTTTTTTTAAGATTTTATTCATTTATTTGACAGAGAGAGACACAGAGAGAGGGGGACACACAGCAGAGGGAGTGGAAGAGGGAGAAGCAGACTCCTCGCAGAGCAGGGAGCCCGATGTAGGGCTCCATCCCAGGACCCTGGGATCATGACCCCAGCTGAAGGCAGATGCTTAACGACTGAGCTACCCAGGTGCCCCCTAGATACGTCTTACTAGAGGGGATTGTAGGGGGCCACAGAGAGGTTGAAAAAGGAGATAGTCTGTTAAGTTATTACATGAGGCCCAGTGATTACTACAGGACTTGGCTTCACAACTACTTCACCCAGCATGGGATGAGGTTCATATTCTCATCAAACTATGATGAGAATCAGAGTTTCACGTGATTTTCCCTTTACCCCAGAACAAGGTTACACATGAAACTTGAGTGGCAGAAAAGGCCAGCTCTGGTTTTTAGTGAAGAGATTTTGACAGAGCCATAAAAAGGGTGAATCCGCCCTTCTCAGCTTCTCTTTTCTTCTCCGGTGTAATTTTAAGCTTCTTGTTTGTTTCTGAGCTAATTTTGTCATTTTTAGCTATTTGCCCAAATTTATCCAATCCCCTTAAAAATTTCAAATTAGCTTTGTTAACATTCAATGTTTCATGTCAGGTTTTCTGATTGGATACGGGTATGTTGCAAACAACAGCCACATGGCTGACTGTGTGACCACTGAAAGCTGCCTTTTCTCAGGAAGGAAGGCACGTGAGGCAGGTTCCCTGGAGATCAGGGGGTAATTCTTCTGTTTGGGGGCTTCTTCATGGTTACACTTGAAGTTTTGAATAGAAACTTTGTCCATGAGAAGGTGGTGGTTACTGAAAGACGCTCTTAATATGATTAAATGTTTTAACTAGTGTGTTTATTGTAAGGATCTGAAAAACTGAAGAAAGGATAGCTAACAGAGTTCACTGTTTAAGAGAAAAAATAGGATAGAACTATTACCAACAAAAGGGTCTTAATCCCCTCAATACTTATTCTTTTTTACTTAATTATTTACTTACTTTCTTACTTTACTTACTATGCAGTGAGTAGATGACTATTTTAAAATACAAATCGATCCATGAACAGACTGATTTGTGGACAACCCAGTGGTTAGGAGTACTGACCTTCTATGCAGTCAAAATTTCAGATATAAGTTTTGACTCCCCCCAGACTTAACTACCCTTAGCCTACCATTGCCCAGAAGCCTTATGAGTAACATGAACAGTCGATTAATACATATTTTTTAAATGTATTGTATACTGCATTGCTACAATAATGTACACTAGAGAAAAGGATGTGCTATTAAGATCAGAAGGAAGAGAAAACACATTTACAGAACTGTATTGTATTTTTTGAAAAAAATCTGCATATAAATGGACCCATGCAGTTCAAACCTGTGTTGTTCAAGAGTTAACTGTATCTTTAATATGAGTGATTTTTATTTAGCCAAACATATTGCATACCTTTATTCTGTATTTGAAACTTGGTTTGTGGTAAAATGGGGCATATCCCCCGTAGTGTTATTTGACATGGTGGTAGTTGGACAAAAAGTGAAATTTTGTATTATATTGTAATAGAAGACAAAGAAAGATGACTAACTCTCCTTATTTGGAGAACAGGAAGTAGTCTGGGATTGAGGTCCAAAAAAATCAAATTTTGTTTGATGTTACCAGTAGTGACCTGCCTTGATGTGGGTTCTTCAGATGCAACTGGAACTAAAAATTGTGACATCCAGAAGAGGTGGGAGAGTTTGAGGAACATTAGTCAGAGCCTGATACCTGAATTTCAGCCTCTGAAGTCACTCTTCCCAGGGTGAATGAATGGTCTTATAGAATCTCTACAATTAGGATTACTTGGAGTAGACTGAGAAAAAGGTTGTATGAGAAGACCAAGAAGTCATTGAAATGGCATTTTGAGGATTATATCTAAGCCATGTAAAGTTCTTTGTTTGATTTCTGTGGCCACCTCAACATATGTGGATAGTTGTTCTCATCTTTCTACTCCTTGACTGAGTAAGAAAAATGCCATTTGTGCCTCACTGATGACTGCATCAAGATTATTTGATGTTTGCTAGAGATAGAAGTCCTGGGCTCTACCCTGACCAGTAGAGTCCAAGTTTTAGAAACTGCGCTTTTAACAAGCTGCCTATGTGATTTTTTTTGGCATCCTAAAATTTGGGAACCCCGAGTCTCGAATATAGGAACCAACAGTATAGGAACCAATATAGTCAATGCTTTAGTTGATACTGATGTTATTACCTGAATTAGTTTTAATAGAAACTAAAGCTGATCATTGTTAGGGCCTGTTTCTGCTTCCTTAGAGAATTCTTTTTTTTTTTTTTGAAAGATTTTATTTATTTATTTGGCAGAGAGAGAGACACAGGGAGAGAGGGAACACAAGCAGGAGGAGTGGAAGAGAGAGAAGCAGGCTTTCCGCTGACCAGGGAGCCCCATGCAGGGCTCAATCCCAGAACTCTGAGATCATGACCTGAGCTAAAGGCAGATGCTTAACCCACTGAGCCACTCAGGTGTCCCTAGAAAAATCTTTATAAAGAATCTGACAACTAAAGATAAACGAGAAAATATAATTTGTTGGCCTTCTCTGTTCTTGAGCTAGAATATTCTAGACCAGTGCTTCTCAAATTTAGTAGTATATCGGAATCACCTAGAGATTTTGTTAAAAGACAGATCACTGGGCCTCAACCCCAGAGTTTCTAGGGTAGGGTAGGCCCTGAGGGTTTACATTTCTTGCAAGTTCTCATATTTATTAGACCACTAGGGCTAGTGTACCCAAATTACTACCTATTGGGTGGATTATCCAACAGAAATTTATTTCTCACAGTTCTGGAGTCTGGAAGCCCAGACGAAGGTGCTGGTAGGGTTGGTTTCTCTCTCCTCTCTCCTTGGCTTCCAGATGGTTGCCTTCTTGCTGCCTCTTCACGTGGCCCTTCCTCCATGTGTGTGTATTGCTGGTGTCTCCTGTGGGCTTTTATAAGGATACCAGTCAGATTGGATTAGGGTCCCCATGGCCTCATTTTAATTCAATGATCACTTTAAAGGCCCTATCTCCAAATACAGTCACATTCGAATACGCTGGAAGTTAGGGCTCCAACATATACATTCTGGTGGGGACACACCTCAGTTCATAACGCCATATAATGCTCAGGCTGTGGGTCCAGAGACCACACTTCAAGAACCGCTGGACTTGACTGGCAAGATAGGGAAATGACCTCTGTGTCAACATTTCCCAATCCTGTTAGACAGTTCTTGGCTTTCTAGTCTTTCTACAGACTTTCTCTTGACAGTCTTTTCTAGTCTCTGTTTTAATTATTATCTTTGGCAGGTAATTTTCCAGTCTACTGTCTACTTTTCTCTATTCTCGATGACTTCAAGTCTGTGTCAGACACCAACCTGTGTGTCTTGCTAGCAATGCACACTTCTATATTCTGACCCAGACCAGAGTTCATCTGAGTTGTTATGGTCCGGCTCTTCCTCCCACTTCCCCTGTTTCTGTTCCTGGTATGACTGCTTGCTATGCCTTATACTCTAAATGGACCATGGAGTTAATGGCTGACATTTTCTTTCACTCTGTTCCTCATGCCTCATCCCTAAATTGAGCAGCACCCACCTGTGCATTTGTCTGTCCCCCTCTTCTCTCATTTTCCTTGCTTCCAGCTTTATTTAGGGCTCATGAATTCTTCCTTGAATATGGCAATAGCCTTCTAGCCAAAATCCCTCCTTTTAATCTCTTTTTCCTTTAATGAATACAATCTAATGTTTTAGCGTAATCTTCCTAAACCATGATTCCAGTAAAACGTATCAAGTGTTTCCCACTGCCTGTTCAATAAACAGCAAGCTAAATAAAATTCAAAGTTCTGTTGCAAAAAGAAGGGGTGCGTAAGAAGCTATCATTTTCTGCCAGTGTGTTCCACTTCCCAAATATGCATGCATACCTTTCCTCTCATACGTAGAACCCTTCCCCAGTGGAGACACCCCAAAATGCAACACAGTTATAGCCTCCAGATCAAGGTTAAGGATCTCTGCTTGGGTGCAGTCAGCTCCCTCAGAACCCAGAGTGGATCATCAAGGTCTGGCAAAGTCTCTGCCCATAATACCCAATATTCAACAGTAGACTAGGAACATAATGAGTGCAGTATAACTTCTGTACAGAAAAGGAGAAGATCAGACACCAGGCTGCACAACTTTGAAACCATGTTAAGCCAGAAGAGTGACAACTGCAGCCCAGGCAGTGGAGTGATGGCCATAGTTATTGTCCTTACTGTCCCAGGGCTTTGTGCTCTGGGATACTCTTCCCAGTCCATTCTCCTCAATGGGACTTTCCAAGGTAGGCATTAGAGAGTTGACTCTTCCTGGGGCCTGCATTCCTATCCCATCTTTTTGGGGGGTTAAGTTTGAGTCTCAGAAATTGTTTTGGAGATCGGACTGCCATGCTGTTGGCAAGGCTTGGGATTTCAGTAGCAATACGATTTCCTAAAAACTCAAGGGGGCTTCCAATTTACTTGCTGCTCTTCCATTCCACGTGTAACCAGAATCAGAGATCTTGTCTTGATAATGTTGTTGAGCCTCAAGATTTATGACCTACAAGCTTCCATGGTTTGCAAACTCCCCCTCCCCCAAATCACCTTGAGACGACTGGAAAAAATAGGCCTGGTGGCCTTTGTTAGTAACTGCTTCCACATTTGACAGGAAAAAAAAAAAAAAAAACCACTCTAAAAGGAAGTGTTTGAAAAAGGCACGGGCCATGGTCTTATCTCCTATGAGGGCTGCTTTTGCTTCTGCTTCTGGCCATGGCTTACAATAGCTTCACTTTGAAGTAAGGAAGTAGTAAGCTATTCCAGCCTGAAAAGGCTCCAAATTAGACTCTCTGAGAGCTTAGTCTGTGAGCGACTGGCTCTTAACAAAGCTGTATTCCTTCCCACCCTGCTGGCAGACCCGCTGGCTCTAGCCCGGGTTCACCTCTTTTGTAGGGTATTGTTGACAGTGTCAAGATTCAGCCAACACACACCACATTCTAAAAGTCTCCCACAATTCTCATTAACACCACAACCCTTTGTACCTTCCGATGCTTTGCGAGTCTCTGTTTGACCCGGACTGCCAGGTGTCTGGCCTGTGATAGTTTTGTCCTTGCTGATGCCACCCACCCATCTCCTTTCATCCTACATTTTGGCTAATGTGGCAGCTCCCTTTTGGTATCAACACCTATATTAGTTGCAGTGACGTTTGGGTGCATGTGTCAGTGGCTTAAATGATGCATAAATTTATTTCTCTCCCCGTAAAAGAGTTTTGAGGGAGGCGGTCTAGAGCTGGTAGCTCTGCAGTGTCATTAGTGTTTCGGGATCTTCTAGCTTTCCTCTTCAACTGCCTGGGGTGAGGACGGCATTGACCATAGGATTCAAGACAGCTGCTGCAATTCCAGCCATCACATCTGTTTTTCATACACCAAGTTACAGAAATGGGGAGAAGAAGTATGTACGCTTTCTCTTTCACTGAGACTTTCTGGGCATTCTATACTACGTAGTAACCAAATGGTCAAGATTTAGAGATCTAGCTTTAAGAGAGGCTGGGAAATACAGTCTTTTAGCTGGGTAAGATGAATCAGGCCATTTATCAAGGTTCTATTACTGAAGCAAAGGGGAGAGTGGGTCCTGGGTAGGAAACTAACCTCCTCTATCGCTATTAAGTATATGGGTCATTATAAAACAGGGTAAACAGTTTCACATGCCTTAAGGGAACATCAGGTGGGTTTAGGTGTGAATTCAGTGGGGAGAGGTAGCCTCCAGCTACATAAGCAATGGAAGGCTTTTGAAAGGAGATAGCCCTTGAACTCATTCTTAGAGTAGAAGAAATAGAGGACTGTCAAGCTGGAGAGCCCGAGACACTCAGTTTCAGGATCTGTCAAGTGTGAGATGAGTACAGAAATTTTGTGCTCCAGTGCTTTGTTTGCCTAACCCTGGTCCCAGCCCAAGACTAGGATGAAAGCTACAGTAAGGAGACTGGTGGTAAGCAGGGGTGGGATGCTGGCCTTACTAACAGAAGGCAGCTCCCACACAAGCCAGGAAAAAAGCATCATAGGCCAGTTCCACATGACAGTCTGGCAATCCTTCAACCAGAGTTTTGTTGTTGTGAATGAGCGGAGTTATTTCTTAGGGACCAAACACCAAAGACAAAATCTATTCATCTTGACACAGTCATTCTGAGATTCCGAGTAGTTTCATGATTAGATCCACATCAGATCCTGACGAGAGGAAGCATTCAAGACACTTGCTGTGATGTGAGTATAACCAACACGGCGTGTAAAGCCACACACGATGAGGATTGTGGGAAGGCCCCAGCATGCTCCCTGTGTGGGCCTGTGGAACACACGCTTGTACTGGTTAGCAGGGCCGATGCTTTGTTTTCCCAGCTGACCAGGGAGGGAAGACAGGGCGAGTGCGGTGCTCTGAGTTACTCTAGTCCGAGAGTAGCTCAGTTCACTTGCATGGGGTATGAAAACAGGTGATCACAAAAGCCTTTAATAAAAAAGGTAAGTTGGGAAATGTGAGAAGTTGGTTATGCTGTATGGTTACAATATCGGGAAAGCAGCAAATGCCACATCACCTCTTTCCTAACCCTTGTAATTGAGAAATCAGAGTTCTAGGCTTCAAATTCCTGAAGCCACACATTTCAGATCCTGATTCTCCTTCCGGTAACAGTTAATGATATTAGAAACTCCATACATTAGTTGATCCACCTGAGGCTTTCGGGCAGGGGGTGCTGATTACAGAAAACAGACAAAAAGTACTGGATGTAATTTCTTGATGTACTTCCTAGATGCCAACGTCTTGCCTTATATTATCTCATAAAGCTCTTTGTTCTTACCTCTAATTATAGATAGAAGACATGGAAGTTTATAGAGAAGTTAATTTTCTTGTTCAGTTGTCATCTTGCTTATGTTGGAAAATGTTCTCAGAGGGTAACTTACTTCCTCTTAAAAGTAGCATCTTTGGGTAACTTTGAGAATAGAAAAGTTATTTTTTTTTTAAAGATTTTGTTTTATTTATTTGACAGAGAGAGATCACAGTAGACAGAGACAGGCAGAGAGAGAGAGAGAGGGAAGCAGGCTCCCCACCGAGCAGAGAGCCCGATTCGGGACTCGATCCCAGGATCCCGAGATCATGACCTGAGCCGAAGGCAGCGGCTTAACCCACTGAGCCACCCAGGCGTCCCTAGAAAAGTTATTTTTTACCTTCGATCCAAAGTTAATTCCTTCTAACTTCTGCTTACTGGTCATAATTCTATCCCTACCACTAAGGGCCTTAAAAATATGCAAAAATAGCTATACTGTTTGCAGGATTTTCTTATCTCCTGATTAAAAATTCAAATTCTTCATGTGGTCTGATTTCAGACTTCTTCCTCACTGGGCTTACTGTTCTTTGACTATGTTCCAGTTTGTCTATAAGTTTTAAAGAACCGAAGACAGTAATTCACCTGTGGATTTCTAAATGCATATGCAAAAGGGAACTGTCACCTCCCCCATTCTAGGTAATAGGGTTCTACAAATGGAAGCTAGGATTTTATTATATTTTTAGGATGTCAGGGAGGGGACATTAATATTTTATGGTTGATTTCCACTAAATACATTTCTGACAAAATCCAGAATTTTTTTTTTTTATATTTACTTTTCCTCCACCTTGTTACTTCTGCACTCTGTTTCTGCAGTTGGCTTTATTGTATGCAAACACAAACCTTACCTTTGTGACCGTGAAACAACATTTTATGAACTTCAGTCTGCTGCCCCGGGTGCTTATAAGATCTTTTTGAAGGTTGATCTTGCCATCCATTGTACTCACTATTATTTCTAGCTTCATTTCATCAGCTGACTTGAAGGCTGCCTTCTGTGTCTTCTAAGCGAGGACAGTTGATACACGGGGCAGAGCTCAGACCAGTTATTGGCACTGTCCTCTGGCTGACATCAACCCAGCACTAGGAAACCACTCTCCAATACTCACCACTCGGGTAATCCATTCTTCTTGTATTCCTTTTTGTGTCCAGACGCGTAGGTGTAATGTTTGCCCTTCAGCAATGCCATAATGTCTTTCGTCACTTAGTGTTTCAAGGTCAACATGCTTCTCTTTTTTTTTTCTTTTTTTTTTTAAGATTTTATTTATTTATTAGACACACAGAGAGAGAAATCACAAGTAGGCAGAGAGGCAGGCAGAGAGAAAGGGGGAAGCAGGCTCTCTGCTGAGCAGAAAGCCTGATGCGGGACTCGATCCCAGGACCCTGAGATCATGACCTGAGCCGAAGGCAGAGGCTTAACCCACTGAGCCACCCAGGCGCCCGGTCAACATGCTTCTCGAGGTCTAATTCAAAACTTGACATGAAGCCTCTCTGACCCAGTGTGATTTTCCCATCTCGAATTACCTGTGCCGAGTTTGACTCCATATCGGGCTCTAATGATTTTCTGTGAACATCAACTCCACCTTCACCTCCACCCAAGGAAGGCAAAACCACGGTATTTATTATCCTCTAGCGCCTGGTTTAATACAGGGCCAGATTGGAAGCAGTGTTCCGTTGTTACTTGCTTTTGATCGATTAAGCTAGCACTTCTCCATGGCAGATGGTTTAGTCCCTCTTCTTCTCTCTCCCCAGGGAACATTCAGAAATGTCTGGAGACAGTTTTTGGTTGTCCCAAGGGGGAAAGGTGCCACCAGCCTCCAGTAGGGAAGCTGCTGAACATCATAAGAGGCCCTGGACAGCCGCCCACACCAAAGAATGAAGAATTACCCAAAATGTCATAGTGCTGATGTTGAGTAGCCTGGATTACACAAAACATTTTTTAAGGGAATTTTTAAAAGCTGCTCCATCTGCTTATTAATAAGTAGATGTTGTGAAACAAGATGAAACAACCAGAGAGGGAGACAAACCATGAGAGATTCTTAATCTCCGGAAACACACTGAAGGTTGCTGGAGGGGAAGGGGTGGGAGGGATGGAGTGGCTGGGTGACAGACACTGGGGAGGGTATGTGCTATGATGAGTGCTATGAAGTGTGTAAGACTGATCAATCACAAACCTGTACCTCTGAAGCAAATAATACATTATATGTTAATTTAAGAAAATAGGTAGATTTTGGTAGCGGGTAACCTGTTTGCTGACCCTTCCTAGAATGAATGCTGCCTCCATATAGCCACCTCTGAGCTCAGGCCAGGTAGTTGGTCCTGGTTGTATTATGGAAACAGATGACTGTGGGTGACTTAGCAGGTGTCACTACAGGCATAATGAAACTGATTCCACAAGCTACGCCCAAAAGCTAGTTTTATTAGTTTCTGGCTATGCACTGTTTAAATATCTAGGTTTTTGCTTCCATTTATGTGTATGTTGGAACGAGATAATAACAGCTTTCCCCTAGCTATTTCATAAGAATATTTTGAAGAAAAAGGAGATAATGGAGGTGAGAAGTTTTGAACTCTCTGTATGGGAAAATTACTATTAAAGCATTATGATGATAATTAGTAGTGGTGATTTGGGGGATGGGAGAACAAAGTGTTTTATATATCCGTGTGTTGTACTCCAAAGAAAAGAACTAATTAAGGCAAACATGTTGTTCTGGTTCTAACTCATATTTCTGTGGCTGGGGGTTGATCTCCTAAACTATAAATATGCCTTCCGACTATGACCTTGGGATACCCTACTGGCTACTCTCTCCCTGACCCGTGGAGTGTGGCCAGGCCAAAAATAGTGGATGAGGAAAATAAGAACACGTTTGCCGATCTTCGTATGCACAAGTGTTTTTATTATTTTTTAAAATTAAATTTAAAATTAAAACCATACTGGGTGCAGATGATCATCTCTTGGTGCACACAGCTGGTTTCCGTGTTGTGTCATGTAGCTCGGGGGGCTTGTTCCCTGCACACAGGAGTTACAGGACTTCTGAGTGGTGACGGTATGGCTGGTCCCAAGTGTATGTCCCTTTGGCACGCAGACTCTAGTCTCCACGACGCCTGCCGCCTCACCTACTATTTGTCTGTGACTCCATGGCTGCTGTGTGGTTGGCACCCACCCCCACACTGGCATGCCAAAGGAGTGAATGAACAATGGGATACCCTGGCACTGACGGGTGTTTTAATAACTGTGGAAAATGAGGAATTTACAGATGCATGAGTCAAGCTCCCACTTCAAAGGTCCTCAACTGAAATCCTCCCGAAATTAGAAGCAATACTACTGAACACAATGCAGCCTTTCGCATGGCTGCCCAATGTTACTATAAATCGGTGTGTGCAGTGTTTGGGAAAGTTACATGACTGGGAAACAGATGCCCGGCTTTCATCTGGAATTTATGTGTAATGTTCAGTAGGTAGGTCCTGCCTGGGAAATATGAGGTATGCAATGGGAAGCAATTTCCCTTTCACTGGCAGCCAAGACCATGTGGGCCTGGGCCCTCTGACCAGAGGCTTACCCAATAGCCTTCCATGGTTAGATCTTCCCATGTCTGAACTGCGTTTGCTCTGAAGGGAGAACATTCTCTCCTATGGTCTGGTCTGAAACTCCACTGGGAAGTAAGTTGTCTGTGTCCCACTCTTGTCTTGGTACACCCCACTTCTTGCTGCTTCTCAGTAGATAGTCTGAACGCTCAGGACATTCTTGGTGTGAGCCGTTTCTCCCACAATGGCTCGCAATTCAGGCCTCTAGTCCATGGCGAAGCCTGGCTCCACACCCACTCTTTTTCCTTTCATGAATAATGACTACCACTCACCCAATGCTTAGCATGTGCCACATGACACAAGTGTTCATTAAACCTCACTCCCCTGCGAGGTAGCTATTTTTTATCCTTACTTTGCACATAAGGGAACTGCCTCAAAGAGCATAATAACTTGCCCAAGGTCACACAACCAATAGAAATCCTCATTCAGGTTCAAAGCCCAAACTCCTAAATGAGATGAAATTTCTCCTGCTCCTCACCCTAAAATTTAATTGTGACCTTATTCATTCTTTCAGATGAGTAGCAACACAACTCTTTAACTTGAATCTGTTTCACAAAAAGCATCTCTCTCTCAGCAGGGTCTTCTTAGACACAGTGCCTGAAAGCTAGGACCAGTTGTTATTGGTAGATTTTCCCACACTGTGATAAATGTTGAGGAGGGGCTGGAGCCTTTTGACTCTACCAAAAATGCCACCCAAATGGGGAAGCCTGTGGTTGGTTAGCCTGATTCATTCACGGTAGAGTTATGTGACTATTACCACTAGACGAGGGAAGTCCTGGACACTGGACAGTGTTCTTATTGGTACTTTTGATGTTTGCCTTGATGCCTCTCATTTCACCCTTCCAATTTCAAGGCTGATATTCAGCTGATGTCTCCTTCTGAAGCACGAAAACCTCCAATCTGGGTTGATGTCAATGTTTTCTAGATATTTCCTTTACAAGGTGTCTCTCTGAGGCAAACATTAACTGAGAAATAGTTACTACAGTAACTAGCCACCAAACCTTGTGCTATATTATTTTTATCAGCTCATCCTCACCAGGAAACATTTGAGAAATGTACGTAATTTTAATTTTGAAGGAATTAAATGAAGAAACAGATATTTTAAGTGATTTTTCCAAGTCTCATTGCTTAGTGACTTTCCATTAATGAGGCAATTGAGGCAATGTTAGGAGTTTAGTTATGGCTGATGTGAAATACAATTCATTACGTTTTAACTAGCTCCAAAATTATAAACTGGATGGTTATGCATGGTTTACTGTCATGGAGATTAATGATATTCAGTTAAGGATCAAAGAAAAATCATTTCCCCAGTTCTCTACCTATTCACATTGTTTAAAGAAAAAAAAAAACAACAACAAAAACCTTCCTGGTTTTCCCTCTTTTTTTCTCACCCGGAGTAAGTATAAGCCAAGAAACCCTCCTAGTGTGACTTTGGGGCCACCCAACACCACACATTATCAGTGGCTGTTTCTGAGTCTCCTTTGGTGATGGAGCACTCTTACTGGCGGTCTGAATCAGGGGAGGGGAGTCCATTGCATGGGGGAAGCTAGTAGTATTTTCAGTTTGTTGATACAAAACTTCTTAAAGCTCATTTACTTTTTGCCTTTCTTCCCATATATTGAAAATATTCTCAAACTGTGTATTTCTTTGTGAGTTTTGCTTTGATAGCAGTATCTTTGTTATTTTTCATTATAAGTATTTTTAAAACTTCCAATATGGTTTCTTCTGTGTCCTATGAATTATTCGGGGGGGGTGTGAATTTCCAATTGCATGGATTTTTAAGTTGTTTATTTTTGTGTTTACTTTGATCATAGTGTGGTCTAAGAATAAAGTTTATAGGTACTGATCCTCTGAAATATGTTGTAACAAGTTTTTTGACATAGTTTTTGGTCAATTTCTTGCATGTGTTTCAGAAAAATATTTATTCTTTAATGGTTTGGTCCAGAGTTCCATATCTGCCTATTAATTCAAGGTCATTGATTTTGTTGAAATCAATTTTTTTAAAAAATTTCTGTTTGATTTATCAGTAAATGAGATAGGTATATTGAAAGCTCTTATTGCACTAATAGACATGTTTTGCAATTTATTTTTAATTTTTTATTTTATTTTATATATACAAACATAGAATTATTATACCATACTAGTTAACTTAATGTTTCAAAAAATTATTATGTAATAAAGATCCTCTTTATCTTCAGCAATGTTTTCTGCTTTAAAGTCTGCTATTTTGTTATATGTAAATTTCAAGGCCTCAGTTGTTGTTATTTTGTTAGTATCTGTCTATATAGCTTTTCTTTCTTTTTGCTTTTGACCTGGCCGTGTGTGTGTGTGTGTGTGTGTGTGTGTGTGTATTTTACAGATGAATCTCTTGTGAAGTAGATATATCTTTGAAGAAATATCAATATAGCAATCAATCTTTGTCTTTCTACTGGATAGTTCAGTTCGTTTACATTTATTGTGATTTCTGATATATTTTGACTTATTTCTACCATCTTATTTTAACTTAGAATTTGCCTTGTCACTTCGTTTCTAGTCTTTTAAAAGAATTTCTTTCTTTCCTTTCCTTCCTTCCTTCCTTCCCCCCTTCCTCCCTTCCTTTTCTTTTCTTTTTTTAAAGATTTTATTTTTTTGACAGAGAGATAGAGAGCCAGAGAGTACAGGCTGGAGGGAATGGCAGATGGAGAGGGAGAAATAAGCTCCCCACCGAGCAGGAAGTCCTGCCTGGGGCTCGATCCCAGGACACTGGGATCATGACCTAATCTAAAAGCACACTCTAACTGATTGAGCCACCCAGGCACCCCTATTTATTTATTTAATTATTCCTTCCTTCCTTCCTTCCTTCCTTCCTTCCTTCCTTCCTTCCTTCCTTCCTTCTTTCCTATCATGAAAAGTATATTCTTTAATCCCCTGTTGCCCCTGTTGCCCCCATGCCTTCACTCACCTCCCCTCTAGTAACCATCAGTTTACTCTCTATTGCTAAGAGTCTGTTTCTTGGTTTGTCTCTCTATCTCTTTTTCCTTTGCTTGTTTGTTTTGTTTCTTAAATTCTACATACGAATGAGGGCATATGGTATTTGTCTTTCTCTGACTGGCTTAATTTGCTTAACATTATATTCCTTAGCTCTCTCCATGTTGGTGCAAATGGCAAGAAATCATTCTTTTTTATGGCTGAATAAGAGCCTATTGTGTAATACACCACATCTTTATCCATTCTTCTATCTATGGATATTTCAGCTGTTTCCATAAGTTTGGGTATTGTAAATAATGCTGCTTTAAACATAAGGATGCATATGTCCCTTTGAATTAGTATTTTTGTGTTTTTTGGGTGAGTGCCTAGCAGTGATATTCCTGGATCACAGGGTAGTTAGTTCAATTTTTAATTTTTTGAGGAATCTCCATTTTAATTTTTTGAGGAATTTCCACAGTAGCTACAGCAGTTTGCATTCCCACCAATGGTACAGATGGTACACAAGGGTTCCTTTTTCTCCATATCCTCCCCAACACTTGTTGTTTTCTTGTATTTTTTATTTTAGCCATTCTGACTGGTGTTAGATGATATATCATAGTAGTTTTGATTTGCATTTCCCTGATGATGAGTGATGTTGAGCATCTTTTCATGTATCTGTTGGCCATCTGTATGTCTTCTTTGGAGAAGTATCCGTTCATGTCTTCTGCCCATTTTTAATTGGATAGTTTGTTTTTAGGGTATTCAGTTTTATCATTCTTTATATTTTTGGAGATTAATGCTTTATTGGATACATCATTTGCAGATATCTTCTCCCATTCCATGGGTTGCCTTTTAGTTTTGTTGATTGTTTCCTTCACTATGCAGAAACTTGTTATTTTGATGTAATCCCAATAGTTTATTTTTCATTTATTTCCCCTGCCTCAGAGAATATCTAGAGAAATGTTGCTAAGGCCAATATCAGAGATTATTGACTGTTCTTTCTTCAAGGATTTTTATGGTGTCAGGTCTCACACTTAGATCTTTAATCCATTTTGAGTTTACTTTTGTGTATAGTGTTAGAAAGTGGTCTGGTTTCATTCTTTTGCATATGGACATCCAGTTTTCCCAACATCATTTGTTGAAGAGGCTCTTTCCCATTATATATTGATTCCTCTGTTGTTAAAGATTAATTGACCATGTGTGGTTTATTTCTGGGTTTTCTGCTCTATTTCATTGATCTATGTGTCAATTTCCAAGCCAGTACCATACTGTTTTAATTACCAGTGCTTTGTAATATAACTTGAAATCTGAAATTGTAGTATCTCCAGTTTTTTTGTTCTTTGTCAAGATTGCTTTGGCTATTTGAGGTCTTTGGTGGTTCCATGAAAATCTAACAATTGTTTGTTCCATTTCTATTCTTTAGTGATAATACTTTCAATTTTCTATCTTTTCAGAAGATAGAATCTTTATGTAATACTAAGGCATAATATGCCACTCTATTCATATAGCCAAAGCCCAGTTGTGAATCTAACAACAAAAATATGAAGAAGCTAGAGTCCTGACTCCCAATACTGCCAAAATATCAATATATCAATATGTCAATATCAAATATCAATATATCAATATATCAATATCAAATATCAATATATCAATAATAATTATCTGATGGTTGGAAGAACTCCTAAATTTTTGCTTTTGTGTGGTTTTTGTCTTGAGATATGCTTGTTAAGTAGTGAGAACAAATAACTTTTCCTCACAAAGTGATTTAATAACAATTTCCCTTTCTTCTCTTATACTTCTTCCTGTTTATTCTCTCTCCTGCTGTCTGGGTTTGTCTCTGGCTATCTGGTTTCTAGAGCTCCTGGGCCTTGTGCACCAAGTCTGCAGCCCTCCCTTCAGTCTCTGCTTTAACCTTTACCCATCATCTTGCCAGCCTTGATGTGGCAGCTCACAGCCACTCACAATCACAGGGTCTAGCAACTACCATGAAGAAACAAGTATACTTTTGTGTTAGAGGTATTTAATAAACAAAAAGAAAGAAAGCTCAGCCTCAGCTAGAGGTGGAAGGTCAGAGAGACAGGAAGATTTTTAAGTTCACAGAACTTTTCTTAAACAATCAGAGACCAATATCAATATCATTTTATTTGTTTATTTTGCCACATCTCCCTGTACTCTTTGATTCCATGTTTATTTACCTGGTTTTCACATCCCATCAGTTATCCCTGGTCTAAAGAATTCTGTGCTGCAGCTTGTTCAAGAGCTTATTCTGTTCAGTGACATTATAAAATAGCTCAAATTTTCCATTGCTCAGGAGAAACATTTTTGAAAAGTCACTGTGAGAATTAAAAATTGAAGTTGTGGATGGAGAGGAGCCATGGGAAAAGAGACTTCTTTTTTAGATATCCCTTGTACAATTCAGAGGTTTAAAAAGATTGGCACCAAACTTAAAAATACCATCAAGTGTTTCCTTTTAAATTAATAGTCTCATAAGATGATGTTGTCCTCCCTTGGTAAACTTTAGTGCCAATGCTCCACATGATCTGTCCAGACTTTTTACCTGTCATTGGCTTTTCTCATCTGTCAGCTGGTATGTGCTCAAGAAATGTAAACTGACATTTTATGTGCATCTATGCAGATTATTATAAAGGAAGTAAATTTGCTGGGGAAAAATCCAATGGGGACGACTACTGATCCTCCTTATGGTGAATAGTATATGGACTTTGGAACTGTCTCCAATTACTCCATTGTTTCTTACTGGTTTTGGAACTCAAGGCCATTGGAAATCTTTTATTTTATTTTTGAAAAATAGTTTGAGGAGATAAGGATCAAAATTAAATACCCACAACAGGTGCTTGTTCGCAAATGTGTGCATGCATGGGCACATAGCTATGTGAATGGGCAATATTTGCCAGCTTGGTAATTGTGAGTGGAATGTGGGCATTAGTTCTGGAAAGTGTAACCTGCAATGTTTGTATTTTTGTTTTTCTCAGCTGAATAAAAGCATCCAAAAACTGTATGTTTTCTATGTGAGCAGTAATAATCCAGAAATGAGCACCGAGAAATGAATAGTTCCATGTGAGATAAATGTGTTTACTCCTCTCAAGTGCCTCTTTCAAATGCAAATCTTTATAAAAAAATATATCACATATCTTGCAACCTTCCATTGTGGAATATATTAGAGTATAATCTCATCCAGGTGGGTGGATCATTATTAGAAAACTCTATTATTTCTCAGTGCAAGAATATAGGGCGCTGTGAGGTTATGGAGTTATATGGAGATGTAGGCCCCACAGCCTATAGCTTTTAAGTTTTTCTAATCTGCTGTTCATTTCTTTTCTCTTTCTGTCTTATAGTAGAACTGACATTCTTATTTTTAATTCCTGCCCTGTTAGCCATCCTTGACATTTACTGTTTGGATTGACAAATGGTTGGTTATTATTGAAGCTGGGCAATGTCTACACAATGCTTACTATAGTCTCTCTACTTGGGAAATGTTTGAATAGTCCCAAGGTGAATTGGATAGGACAAAGGAGAAATCAAACTTCAGGTGAGGGCTTATGGCAGGTTGCACTTCCCAAAGATGGCTGCCAACAATCTTCATACCGCATTCACTTCTCCACAGTGACCTTGACTTCCATTGAGAGATGGTGTGGATATATCCTACCCCCTTCTATCAGGGTAGGTTTGTGATGAGTATGGCAGAAGTGAAACTATATGTGTTCTAAGACAGACGCATAGAAGATAATGCATTTTCTTTGTCTTGTCACTCACTTTTGGGGTCTTGAGTCATCCTATAAGAGATCTGACTTCTGTGCTATGAAGAAGCCCAGGTCACATAAAGAGGCCACATGAAGGTAATGCGGTTATCAGCTCCAAATGAGGTCCCAGCTGACAGGCATCAACTTCCAGGTATGTGAATGATTGTGATGCACACCTCCAAATGATTCCAGATATTATCTCCTGGATCCTTCTCCTGAGTCCCTCTCCCCACAGCTGTTGAGTCTTCCTAGCTGAGGCCTGAAGCATCATGGAGTAAGCAGAGACAAACAGTTCCTATTGTGCCTTTTCCAAATTCCTGAACTACAGAATCTAGAGTGGTTAGTTATATAGCAGTGGTAACTAGAACAAAGCCCCAGGGGTTCTTGCATAAGGGGAGATTAAGAACTTAAGTGCCCAGTCTTTGCAAAAACACTGTGTGGGATGGTCATTAAGATGTTGAGCTCTGTAGTTGGGCAGGTCTGGATTCAAATCCTGGCTCTATCAGCTGTTAACACTCTAGGCAAGGTACAATTCTTATCTTCCTTGAGCTCCAATTTCCTCATTTATGAAAAGGGGACAATACTAGTATCCCACCATGGGGCTTTATGATAATGAGGTATTTGATATAAAGCATTTGGAAAAGTGAATAGCACAGAATAAATATTCTGTAACTTTTAGCTATTTTTTTTTAGTGTGTGGAATGTTTGAATTCTCAAAGACTTCTGTTAGTGCTTCCTGATTCTCAGCTGTGATCCAAGTAACTGAGCTTTCCAGATAAATTAATCTACTAAACTGGTATTAAGACTGGCAATGTTATTTTCACAACTCAAAACTTGGAGAGAAAATAGCAGAATATGTACCCCAAAGCAGATGTTCCTAGATTATAAGTTTGAGGAGAGTAGAGACCACATCTCTCTTTTTCATCATTATATCTCCAGAGCAAGTATGTTGAACACATAGACAATGTTCAATAAATGCTGTTTGTACAAGTCTCCATAAAATCCTATTTGTGTAGCCTTTGGATTACACAAAGATAGAATCACCTCATCATCCATTTATTTTCAGAATTATGAAAAATAAGGAAGAATTTTCTGGAAAAAAAAAAAAACTTACCCAGAGGCCTAAGATTTTAATATATATTAAGCTATTTTTTGATGATATAGTAAACTATTTTAATTTTATTTAAGGTCATTAGAAGCACACAAAATATTAAGATGATACACTTTTCATATTTGTAGATATAAAATATTTTCTTCATATTCTTAGGATATTATGATGGGTATTAAATAATTTGTTAAGTATTTAGCCCTATTCATTTTTGCATAAATTCTTACAGTTTTGGCTTTTATGATTCAGGGCCAAACTGATAATGTTGAGGCAGTTTTGTGAGTTAAATTAATTACAATCTTAAACGTGCCTCATAATTGCAATCAGACTAGGCAAAGACTTGATTTTCTTGTAACAACATATAGTTAATTAATTAGAGTGAAAATTATGAACTATGGCAAGGAATTTCACTATAGCGTCGCAACTCAATTTTTTCTCTTCAAGTTTTTATTTAAATTCCAGTTAGTTAACATACAGTGCAATATTAATTTCAGATTTAGAATTTAGTGATTCATCACTTACATACAGTACCCAGTGCTCATCACAACAAACGCCCCCCCTCCTTAACCCACCACCCATTTCAAACGTTCCTCTGCTCACCTCCGCTCCATTAACCCTCAGTTTGTTCTCTGTAGTTAAAAGTCTGTTTCCTGGTTTGCCTCCCTCTCATTTTTCTTCCCCATATGATCATCTGTTTTTCTTAAATTCCACACATGAGTGAAATCTTATGGTATTTGTCTTTCTCTGAATGACATATTTCGCTTAGCATAATAATTTCCAGCTCCATTCATGTCATTGCAAATGGCAAGATTCCATTCTTTCTTATGGCTGAGTAATATTCCTTTGTGTGTGTGTGTGTGTGTGTGTGTGCACATACCACAACTTCTTTATCCATTCAACAGTCGATGGACATTTGGGCTCTTTTCATAATTCGGCTGTTGTTGATGGTGTTGCTATAAACATCAGTGGATGTATCCTTTTGAATCAGTATTTTTGTATCCTTTGGATAAATAGTGTAATTATTCGTGTCTTCAGCCCATTTTTAACTGGATCATTTGTTTTTTGGGTCTTCAGTTTTATAAGTTTTTTAAAAATATATTTTGGATAGTAACTCTTCATCAGATATGTCATTTGCAAATACCTTCTCCCATTCAGTAGGTTGCCTTTTAGTTTTGTTGATTGTTTTCTTCACTGTGCAGAAGCTTTTCACTTTGATGAAGTTCCAATCATTTATTTTTGCTTCTGTTTCCCTTGCCTCAGGAGACAGATCTAGCAAGAAGTTGCTATGCCCAATGCCAGAGAGGTTGCTGCCTGTATTCTCCTCTAGGATTTTGATGGTTTTCTGTCTCATATTTAGGTCTTTCATCCATTTTGGATTTATTTTTGTGTGTGGTGTAAAGTGGTCCAGTTTCATCTCACAACTCAATTTTAATGGAAACACTAGATTCTGATTTTTGTTAAATGAAACAGAATATAAGTTTCTCTCTGGGAGTTAGATAACCTTGAGAAATTTAGCATTTTATTGATGAGTAGTATAGAAGCTACAATAGCAAATTCTGCTCTCCAAGATCTAAAGTTATTGTGTTATTCCTATTGGTTAGATTATGCTATGGCTACAAACAACAGAAAATTTCTTTGTCACAGCAAGTCCACTTTAAGTTCAGGTGACTTACAGGTGGTGGTCCAACCTTATAGGTCCTTTGATCTCAGCTCACCTGAATCTCAGTAGTTGTGTCCGTGTTCCCCACAGCTGGGGAAAAGAGCACAGAGAATCTCATCCCTAACTCAGGATTCTCCTGCTCAGACGTGATGCATGTCACTCCCACTTCACAATTCATTGGCTACAAGTCAAATGGTCATGTTCAATTTCACCGTGTGGGAAAGAGTCATTTTCCTAAATGTCCAGAGATAGGAACAGAATGGGAAGTGTTGGTGAGTTCTAGGAATGTTCCAGTCTATGGCCATACCACCCTGAACGTGCCCGATCTCATCTGATCTCGGAAGCTAAGCAGGGTCGGGCCTGGTTAGTACTTGGATGGGAGTTCTAGGAATGTTCCAGTAAGTGATAAAAGGGTTGTAAGAATCTGGTTCAACATCCTTTTTTTTTTTTTTTTTAGGTAAAACCCTTTTTTCTTCTCCACCTGATGAACACTGCATTGAGTATAAATGGAATCCTGCTTCTGTAATGCAATCAGTACATGTTAAAGTACATTAAAATATGGCACAATTTACTGCAATGGGCTTTTGATAGGACAAGGTTCTGTCTTGGATTCCTTCAAAGAGGTTTGGGTACTTAGTTCTAAAATGCCAGAGGGACTTGGGTACAGTCTTGCCTTGCTGAGAACGCAGTTCTGAGGCCGGACCTAGGGAGGCTCTCCTTTAATTATCTTCCTCTGGTGTGGGACCCTGAGATGAGACAAACAGTTGGAAAAGTAATCACAAGCTGCTACATTAGAATATCAGGACATTTCAGACAGTTACTAAGTGGATTAAATATCCACCTCTCTTTTACTAAGAACCACCTCTATCCCCTACTAGTCATTGCCCTGTTGTCAACTAAAGAAATATATACACCTAGTGAAGGTCTGATAGGCAAGATGTGCTAGCTATGATCTTTTCTTCCCTCTGACCAACCAAGTACATTATGCGTTTGCTGCTTTTAAGGCTAGATAGGATGCTCTGCCGTGATTTTTTACTGTTAAATATGGGTTTTTGGCTTGTGCAAGAAAAGCGTCAGTAATTGGAAACTGCTGGCACTTTTTCTAATCACCTTTGGCCATGACCTTGTTCCATCATGGTGGTGGTACACTCTTGGACCAACTTTTTTTTTTTTTTAAGATTTATTTATTTGAGAGAGAGAGTGTGTGCGCATGCTCGCACGATTTGGGGGAAGGGCTGAGAGAGAGATTGTGAGTCTCAAGCAGAATCCCTGCTGAGCATGGAGCCTAACTTGGGGCTCCATGTCAACCCCAAAATCATGACCTGAGACAAAATCAAGAGTCGGAGGCTTAACCGATTGAGTCACCCAGGCGCCCCTTGAACCAACCTTTTAACTGAAATGCATCATGGTGAACTGTGGGTAAAGAGCTGTCAGACTTTTATTGCCCTGTGTGTTTCTTCCATGCCGCAAAAGAATCCCTGAGTGTAGCTAATAAATGGACTTTTCTGGTACATGGTCTTTGTCTTCTTAACACAGGGTTTGCCTGGGGAACCCCCATGGGGTTCAGGGTAGGGCTGGCTCTGTGTTGAAAGTCTGTGAAAGTGCTTCTCCAATGGGCCTTTCCCAGTAAGTGCCGGCCATTTAAGCAGCAGTCTGAATCAGAGAACACACTTGAGGTTCGCCGCTTGTCCGCATTTTCCATTATTTTATTATTACCACATACGCCATTTTTATTCCTAACCGCATTTGGATAGTTTGTCGCCTTTTCAACAAAAACAGGTCAGTACATTAAAGGATGTTGTCTTGCAATAGGAATAAGAATAATATCCATTTATCAGGTACCCATACAGGATATTGGTGTCAGTATTTTAAAAAAGGATCCCCAGTTCCCTGGCCCAAGGGCATTAGAACATCCACTCTCTACTGGAGTGATAACCCTTATTAGGAAAGGGAGACAAAAGAAGGCGTATTGCAGGGAAAAAGAGTTTGATCTTTGCAACTAAGGAGAAAGACATAATTGGATTTTTAATTTAATTTTATTTGTCACTGGATTTTTTTTCCCTCTATATTATTATCCCTTGTGGTTTTTATCCCCAATATATTTTCCTCCATGTATTGTCATACACAGTGCCATGCGTGTGGTCACAATTATTCCTTCCTTCATGTGATAGTCATATATTGATTACTATGGGACAAGAAAAAGCTAGGTATTGGGAAAGAAGAAATATGATTTTAAAGCATTAAATAGATTAGGAATCAGAGAACTAGAGTAGAAAGAGAAACTAGGTAAGATGGGACCAGCAAGCAGGGCCAGTTAAGTATCTTGAAGGAGAGGGGAGAGGGAGAAGGATCCTCCCAACTTGGCTTTTCAGAGTGTGAAGGATAGGGAGAAGTAGATCAAAGGGGAACAACGGCCCCAGGCAGAGGGATGAGCTCAGAGACCGTCACCAGCCAGCCCAAGGGCTCAGGGAGTGGCGAGAGTCCCGGGAAAGACAGCGCTGCAGGTGAGGGAGGGATGTGACAGAGGGAGGATGATAGAGCTCTAGAAGCTGCCTTATAACTCAGGACTTCGGTGCTGTATCAAGGAGTTTGGACTTCATCCCGTAGGTGGTGGGAGTCACAGAATAATTGGAAACAGGGAGGGCTGTGATCTGACTTCCACATTAGAAAGATGACTCTAAGATCAGGCCTAAGTTTTAATTAGAAGCTGCTGGGATCCCGGCCAGAGGTGATGGCTGGAGTGGCAGTGGGCATGGCAAGAAGAGGAGGGAAGCTGAGGGAAATCCACGATGCAGAAGGAAGCTTTGTTAAGTGATTGGATGCTGAGGGTTAAGGAGCAGAAGGAATCAGTGATGATTTCCATATTTCTGGCTCGTGTTACTGGCATGAAGCAAGATAAGAAATACGGAAAGTGAGCATGTTTGAAGGGAAAATTGAGAGTTTGAGATGCCTAAAAATTGAAAAGGAATATCCATTAATGCAATAGTATTGGCTAGTGTTTATTGAAAGCCCAGGACATGCCAACTGTTGTTGTAAATTGTCTATTTTCTCTGACACAATCCTCACAACCACCTAACTAGCAATAGCTAGTTTATTTCATCAGATCTAACGTGCCATCATTTGTAAAACGCATCTTGATGTCAAAGATGTTAATTGTCCTTTCTAGAACTGGTAAAAATAGGGCATTATCCCCATCTCACAGATGTACAGACGCCGAGTCAGAGATTAAGTAATTTATGCAAAGTAATATAGTTAGATCAGAGAGGAGCTAGGATTCCACGGTAAGCGGCCTGGATCCAGAAACTGTTTATTTAATCACTGAGCTATGTCACTGCTTGGTACCTGTGGATCTCATGAGAGAGCAAGCTGGCATGGAGACTGAGTTCTGAGCATCATCAGGAAAAAGCCATATGGCAAAGGTGGGGCTGGTGTGTACGGTGCACGATTCATGAATTTGTGATAAAATAATTAAAATTAAAATGGAAATAACATTGTTAATTACAAATGATGCTTCCTTTGATACAGCAGCACTTCTTAGAACATCAGAGAACAACACCTGTTTTAGACTAATGTTCTACAAGGGAAACGGAAGATGCGATGTCAACAGAGCCGTGTATCAGAATGGCACGTTTTCAGACAGGAGGCAGTGGTGCCATTGATTTTCTTGATCCGTCAGCCCCAAACTTCCCCCGAGCACGTGGCCATTTCCTCGCACGTTTGGTGCTATGACAGCCGAGAGGTGGAGCGGGAGGGAAACCTCCCTGAGATGATTGCCGGGCAAATGTGCAAAAAGCAAGGCTGTGGATTTGCATGTTAAGCTCCCGGTATCTGCAATCCCAGGAACCATTACATTTCTTACCTGTTGGCAGGTGTGTACTTGGCCACTTGCCTTTACTTATTAGGAAGACAATGTCACTTGGCACAGTGGTGAGTCACTCTTTGGAGGCAATCCTTCTGACTCAGTAGCAGCAAATTTGTTTTGCAGGCACAGTATTTTTCCTTCTTCTCTCCCACCCTTCTTCTGTCCTCCATTTCCACCCTGGATTATCAGCTCCCAGTGGGGGAAGCAAGAAGGGTGAACGGATAGGTTGTGAAAGAGAGTCAGTTGACAGCATTGCAAAGGAAATGGGAAAGAAAGATCTGGAGCCCACTCCTCAGGTCAAGAGGATAAACAGGGATCCGCTCTGAGGAGGAGAAGGAGGGCTGCAGGAAATTGGTGTCCCTGGTGTCCCTGGTGTCCCTGGGCCTCCCAGGATCAGGTGCAGACAGGTGTCATTTGCCTTTGAAAAGAAGTCAGTGGCATAGGCCCTGGAAAGAAGTCCCTGGAAGCTGGGCAGCACGGAGAGCCAGCCTTCCAGATGGGCTCAGTGTGAGCAGCCCTGAGGCCCGTGTTTGTAACTGCTTTTCGTGGCACTTGTTGATAGTGTAATGACAATAAACAGAGCAAATGAACGCTTCCTTTCAGCAAGGAATGGGTTTCCAGGAGAAGAAAGCCTGTGTTTTGCAGAAGGATTCTCAGCTTCTGATTTGCTGCGTTTTGGCTTCTGAAGAAATGGATGGTTTCTTTAATTGGTTGTGGTTATTTAATCCCACTCTAGTTAAGCCATTCTCACCAATTTTTTTTTAACTCCAAAAAATTGCATATTTGTTTAAAGAAGGGTACTTGGATCGGAAAGAATTCTTTTTATAGCTCTTTGGCGTAATACAAAGTCACTGGCAAAATACAACCATCTCTGTATTTTTACTTTTTATTTATTTTCTGCTATAACCTCTCTATCAGCCCAACAAGCCCATTAAGTAATCAGATCAGCTAGGTGATAAACTGCCTTATGTAAATCTTTTGAAAAGGAGGTGGCTTATAAATACATTCCAAGATAAATACAAAATAGTGAAAGCACCAAAGTCATCTCGGAGAGGATAAAAACAGTTTCTTTGCTAGGGAAAAGTTTGGCAAAGACAGATCTGAGTCTCTGAAAGGCACAAGTGGGTGATAGACTGACAGCCTTGTCTGCTTGATGCCTGGGGAGGTAAAACCCAGGTGAGGCTTGGGACAACAACTTTTGAGAAATTGTATTCTGCAGCTGTTAACAGGGACTGTGAAGTGGTATCCTTCCTCCACAGGAGGAAGGTTTCTGTTTATCTCAGTTAATGACAAGTCCAGAGGTAGGCAAGCTGTTGTCATCAGGGGCTAGGATGTCTAACTCATTCTCAGGCTTCTAAAATGGTTGTTGGAGCTCCGGCAATCATATCCATGACTCAGGTAGAAAACAAGAGGAGAGAGGGAATGAGCAAGGGAGATCTGCTAGTTGAGATGGTCCCCTTTACAGAGCTTTTCCTGAAGCCCTACTTACTGACATGCCCATCCGTGGAGGGCCTAAGGAGGGTAGCTCTCTGACCCAAGCATCTGCTTTCCTCCCCCAGTCATTCTGCTAATAAGGAAATGGGGGAGACTGGTTATTGGGTAGAATCTGATAGTCATTGCCATAGTGGCATGGGAGGGGGAGCAATCGATTAACAACATTGAAGGCCAACCGTGCTCATTTTATCATTCTAGCTAGGGTCAAATTTTTCAGAAGCTGAAATACAGATGTTGCCTTTTTGTTAATACAGTTTAGCCCTGGACATTACATAGTCACTGTTTAACATTTCACTATGTCCTGGTATGGCTGAGCAATTGGGGCCCACAGTTCTAGAACATTTGGCACTGAAGAACTGAGCATTGATACTGACTGAGCACATAATTCTATAGGACTATACTTCCTACAAGAAGGTTACTATTATTATTGTTGTTGTTGTTGTTTGGAATGGAATTTGAGGAGGTGAATGCGGAGCTGGTTCATTTTGTTTAAATCTATTTTTCTAAGAGCTTATAGCTAGCTGAATCTGCCTCCTTAGATCCTGTATGAGAGAGATGGAATGGCCCCAGGGATTCCAGAACAGAATTCCGTAGTCATTAGAACTTTTCTAATTGATGTCGATGATGTAATAAACAGCTTTGCAGTTGCTTTGGTATTTAGACTCTAAGGACACACAAACCATTGGTATCTATCTCACAGCCCTCTGTCTATCAACAGTCATGTATCTTTTCTCAGGAAATTCCTAGTGGTCCACATCCCCCTCACCACCACCCAGCACACACTAATGGGATCTAAGTAGCAAGTTCACTTCTAAAAAGAAAAGGTTAAAACAACCCAAAAACTTTTCTTAACTCTAACAACAATTTTGTAATTATAACAAATCGAGGTAAGTAGATGTTGCTGGTAACGGAAGTTCTATCATATTTGAAATGTTTATTTTGACTTAAAACTGGGATAACCTCATGGAAACAAAGTATGGGTTTCATGATGGCAATTGCTATATATGGTGATAGTAATCCAGAATATATCCCAGAACATTTGGCTGGACTGTGGATTACCAACTGACTCCAGAGAGCCTCTGTGCTTGGATTGGCTCCAGTGGGCATGAAACAAGACACAAGATGGACTGTTCTTTTCTTTTTCTAGAGAACTTCATACGTAGCTACACCCCTGTGTGAAAAATAGAAATGATTTTTGTTTTTAAATTGGAACCAACTGAACCAACTTAAAAAAAAATGTGGAAGGAATAAATTCAAGCGTGTGAAAGCACAAGGAGGCAAAAGGAAATAATTCTATTATAATTATTTTTCAACAAGGGCTTACATCTGTTTCTAATTTATACAGATTATTGACACATCTGGATGTTTGGCCTTAGGAATTATAAGTTGCTGTGGTGGCATTTATTTTTTGAATCAACTCTTCAGACCACCCTGGAACTCAGGCAACTAGTTTGGAGAGAAGGTTGTGATATTTTAAATAAAGTTACCTTCTGGCATTTCAAAACCAGTGCAAATGGGATTCTGTCATCTTGTGTTTTATAGATTGTGGTTTTGCATTTTTGACACCTGCAGGAAAAATAAGACCAAAGCCAAAGGCCTAATGGCTTGACAATGACAAATTATAATAGCCAGATAAAGCTATCAAGGGGACACTGGAGATGGGTTGTAAGGTTAGCCATTCACATTAACCATGGAGGACCCTAGATTTCGGCAGAAACCAAATAGTAACAGAGAAAATGACTGATGAAAATGTTGTTTTAACATGGCCTGACAGAAGTATGCATTCTAACAAGGAAAGTGGGATCGTTAAGAAGTAAGGTTGATTAATACTTTACCTCTTGGACTGATTCCTTTTGTAATCAGGAGCTAACTTTTCTCCCTATGTGGTCTGATTGTGGTAATGTATTCCAAGGGTATGAATAATGGGAATCATGGAGCAGACCCTTAAGATTTTAGAAAACAAGAACATGATGAAACAGTTATTTCAAGGCAAATATTTCTTAAATGGAGTAGCATGATTTTATTAAAGGGAACAGAAGACCATACATCAAAATCTTAGTGTAAATCAGCAAAAACAAGACCAAACCCTCTTATAGAGTTCTTTAGTCTAAAGGTACAATAGAGATCATTAGGCATACAATATACTTTGATTAGTTTGGGGAAGAAGGCTCTGGAGTTCTCAGAGTAGTTTGGGCTTTTTGTTTTGCTGTCACAGCAAGTCATACAAATTCTCTCCTGTTGGAGATAAAGTTTCACTAGATAGGGTGACGTTGCATTAAATGAGTGACATGAAAACAAGGACATCCGGCTTTAGTGTTCTTCAGAGGCAATTACTGTGTTCCATTTTAAAAAAAGAAATGATCATACTTCTAGAATATCTGATATATTCTAGAAACAAACTTACCTGTTGTGCTGACATTCCCGGGCATTTATGTATCATTTTATTGGGTGTGCACAAAACGAGAACCCCAAATGCATACCAATGCCCCAGATAAATGATAAAATGTTCCCAAGCATCAACCTAAAGTCAGTTGATGACGTGTGATGGAGGACTACCTCTTAACAGAGATGGCACAGAAGGAATCAGAATCAGCAGACCTAAAGTCAAAGACCTCCCCTTGCCTGAGCTGGCTATGCGGGTAGCAAATGTTCCTATTTCCATTTCAGTACGGTCTTCTATTTTAAAAGGCTAACGGGTGTCCATTGGGATCGGTTATTAAGCTCTGAGAATGGTTTCACACAGCTCAGTAGGGCGACATGGTAGTATTGTACTGGATTGACTTGAATAGCTTAAAAACCAGTCTCCCTTACAGCATCGCCTACAGTTCTGTCATTTTCAAGCCTCAGATCTCATGAATGGGTGATTCCCAAAGTGAACTTGGACTATTTCTGGTTAATTTTGAGAGTCTAACTCTTGATTAAGTACAAATGGGCCTCTAATAGATGCTTTGATGAGGGAAGACAGGAGTGAACATGGCTACTGAGTTCTACAGACAACACGAGCATCTCATTAAGTGAAATTTCACCTTTCTTCTAAGCAGGGTTGAAATTATTGCCTCACTGCTACTGGAAATAGTAATAGTAGGCTGGCTTGAGTTTTGATCTACCCTTCATTTTCCCTGTCCACAGCAAGTGACACAGGCTATCTGCCCAGGTCAGGGTTAGGAGGAAAGATTAAAAAAAAAATTAGTGTTTTTAATGACAGATCTTTGGAATGCTCATGCCCACCAACAGCTAAATGGGGAAGGGGGTCTGGTCAAGGTTAGAAGTGGTTCTCTTCCAGGTGGATCACAAGACACAACCACTCCTTGTTGTACATCTAAGAGAACCCATTTTTCTCCCAACAGACTTTTTCCTTGGCTTCTCTTGAAGTTACAAATCAAAGGACAGGAAGGAACAGGACCCGGAGAGAATTAGACGTAGAAAGTGCCAGTTCAGAAAGAAAAAGCAAAGCAAGAGGGAAGAAACAGGCAAAAATGCAGGACGAGCCTGGACCCTGATCTTCAAGGTTTGATTTCTCTGGTGTGCTACCTCTAGACCTCATGCCTCCTCTCTTGCTTTGGACTGGAAGGAGGGAGCTGATGAAATATGCTTGGGGCAAATGCCATTGCATGCTTAAGGCAAGGCAGTCCCAGAATGCTGAAGGTTGACGGTGAGACTGGAGGTCACGGGACAAACTCCCTTTTTATAAAATGAGGAATCAAGGCTTGACAAGGTGAAGGGATGAGTGGAAATTTATAAACATGACCCAGAACAAACAAATATCTTGACTGGTTTTCAGATCTTGAATGAGAGATAATAATTATTAAAAATATTCTGAACATGTAAAAAGCTGTCTTGGGATTTACTGAGTACATCGGGTATATTCCATACTGAACCTGAGGTGTGAAGAAGAGAAAAGGATAGGCTGAACACATTTCACTGACAAATTCGACGCATATAAAACAGGTGTTCAGTGGTATTACAAGCAGAATGAACATGGATGACTACACTATGAAGGCGATAGAAGGAAAAGGAGCTTTCTCTCCAGGCTGCTATGGCGAACAGGTTGGATGGAATTCACACAAGAATCACGTCAAGCCTTTGCCCATGAGGAGAGTTGGGGCTGTCACATGCCATTGAGAAAGGAATCCTCTGGATTTTTTGGTTTGTGGAGGTGGGAGCATTTCTCCCTTCAGCCATTCCAGAGGGCCTATTGCTTAGTGGGAGTTGGAATCTTGAAGTGGTTTCTAATCGTTACCTGAATCATCAGGAAGGACTCTTACTATTATTCTCTTTTCCTTCTTCCTTTTCTGTTTCTTCTTCATCATGTTGTGGCTCAAGGCTTTTTAGAAGATCTGCTCTGATTTCAGAACCTGTACACAATCTTTCTCAATGTTTGTTTTTCTCTTTTGACTGGTTGAATCACATTCATCTTTGATCTCTCACCAACCAGAAATTCCTATTCTTTTGACTCATTCATTTCCTTTACCAGGAAATATGGAAACGAACCTCTGTATTATCATGTCTAAACCTTACATGGTTTTCTGTTTTCTTTTCATTTAACCTTTAAGTTGCTCTCAACTGTGTTTTAGATTTACAATGCTTGGTTTAAAACTACTTCCAACAGAGAATGATAATTTATTTATTATTTAGTAAGACCTTTTATTCCATATCACAACTTTAACCTTGTAGCCTTAATAGCCTTATATTTTTCTGGATTGAGGACTCAGTACTTTATACTTATCCAGAAATCTGTAATTCTTTTCCTTCCTTCTTTCTTCCTTTCTTCCTTCCTTCCTTCCTTTCTTTCTTTCCTTTTTAAAGATTTTATTTATTTATTTGACAGAGAAAGCACAAGCAGGGGGAGCGGCGGGCAGGGGGAAAGGGAGCCCGATGCAGGGCTCAATCTCAGGACCCCGGGATCATGACCTGAGCCCAAGACAGATGCTTAACTGACTGAGCCACCCTGGTGCCCCTCTTTACTTTTCTTTATAAACTTATTATGTTCTATAAACTCATATAACCATTTCAGATAATTTCTCTTTTTTCACTTAAAAAGTCTTTTGGACCATTGTGTTTCTTATAGTAACATTAGTTTTGCTATTGTTACAGAAACTCTAAAGAGCAAATTGTGGACGCATGTGCTCTGACCTCCAGTTTTCCTGAAGAGAGAATGTACATTGTGTATCTGAAGTGTCACTCCAGCCGCACCTGGCTGGCTCAGTGTACCGAGCTCAAGTGGTGATCTCAAGGGTAGTGGGTTCAGCGGGGAATCTGAAGATTCTCTCCCTCTGTCCTTTCACCTATTGACGTGTTTTGTCTCTCCTCTCCCGTCCCCCTCTCTCTAAAATAAGTAAGTAAATAAGTAAGTAAATAAATAAATGAATAAAAGCTTTTTCTTCTTTTTTTTTTTTTAAGATTTTATTTATTTCCTTGAGAGTGAGGGAGAGTGAGAGAGAAGGCATGAGAGGAGAGAGAGTCAGAGGGAGAAGCAGACTCCCCACTGAGCAGGGAGCCCGATGCGGGACTTGATTCCTGGACTCCGGGATCATGACCTGAGCCGAAGGCAGTTGCCCAACCAACTGAGCCACCCAGGGACCCCAAAAATAAAACTTTAAAAAATAAAATAAAATGTTGGGGTGCTGGGGTGGCTCAGTCAGTTGAACATCTGCCTTCAGCTCAGATCATGATGGGGACCTGGGATCAAGTCCCACACCAGGTTCCCCACTCCACAGTGAGCCGGCTTTGCCTCTGCCTCTCTCTTTCTCTCTCTCCCTGTCTCTCATGAATAAATAAATGAAAACCTTTTTTAAAAAAATAAAAATGTCACTCCAGGTCAAACTGTCCTTTGAGATTTGGCTCCAATCCATTGTCCCATGTGCAGTGAGAAACCCAGTCCTTCTGAATGTCTTAGGCAATCAGGAGACAGGGCATCTCCACGTCTCCTGGCTTCTTCTGGCCCTGGGTTCCTGCTTCTGCTGACTAGCTCAGTTCATGGCTAACCCACTGCCATGTGGTGTTGTTATTACACACTCTGTATCCCACAAAGGACACCGTCCAGGTCCTCCTCCTCTACATTCCAAGGTTCTGTGTATAACAGACATTCACTGAAGTTCAAGGCAATACAGTTGTTTGATTAATTAAAAGAAGTTTAAAGAATAACATCATTGAAATTAAATACGTAATATTGCTGTGCTCAAAAAATCTTTGGTCCTTGGCAACTTTTTACTCTCTACCTGTTTTCACAGCTGCCTGGCTTGTGGTCCTCCTCTCTTTACTCTCCATCTTCCCTCTGGTCACAGCCCCATCCCCTCAACTCTTGTTATTTCTCATGCTGAGAGTTTAATTATCTTGGTAAGTCCTGCCTTTCACCAGGCCATCTCTTCAGGATCTCAGCTTATACCGAATGTTTCAGCTAAGTCTGTTCACAACCAGGACATTTTCTTTCCCTATAAAGAACTCTGGCACCTGTTGTCAGTCCTTCCTTCCTGGGTGCACATCCCTCGTCCCTCCTTCCAAATCACATGACTTGAAACCAGAGAAAGCCCTCCCTTCTTTGGAATCAACTTTTTGCTATTCTCGATATTTCAAATGTCTTGCCTCATTCTATTTAAAAAATATTTTTAATGTTCTACTCTGCCTTACGTCAAAATTCTCAGGAGGAAATTTTGAAAGCTATATTCTTGTCAGATTTAATGCAAGTGAATATAAGTGAGTGAGAATTGAACATGCATTATTTCAAAAGGCTTTACCCCATTGTTGCATTAAACTGTGATCCTTTTTTCCCTCTCCTTTTGACTCAAAGTTATACGTTCTATTCTATTTTTTATGGCAAGGGTCAACCTAAGGGGGAAAATGTATATATACATATAGATAAACCTAGTTCTTTATCATCATCAAGAATGAAAAAGTATGGATAGTCCCTGGGCTCAACGAGAAATTTCACACACCTTTGCAATTCCCAGAAATTGTTGAAATAACCTGAAGCTTCAGTTCCAGATTATTATACAATTTCAAGAAGCCCCCTCATCATTTCAAAGAAATGTATTAAGTCTCACCATTTCATTAACAATTGTTTAGACCTAGCCGTCTTTACCAAGTCTATTTGTTACTACTCTTTCGTGCGATATCTTCTCCTTTCCTTAAATTCCTTATTTAAAGCAGAAAACCCCTCCATCCTATGTCTTCCCTGGACATCTAACACACCTAAGTCAGCGTCTCCTGCCTCTGCCAGCCCTGCTCTCCACACCCAGAAATTACAAACCATAACTGTTGTCAAACCTTCCCTAGTCCTCATGAACTTTGACGCTGGGTCCGAAGCTGAAACAGGTCCTGAATTTGTTTCATTGATTTTTGTGGCCTGTCCTTGTCTAGCAGCCTGCTCTGATCTAGAGGGTCACAGTCGGGGTCTGAGGGCAAGGCAGACCTGGTGCGCTTCTCATCCACCTGTTGGTTGGCGTGCTAACGCTTGCCATCACCTGGGCTGTTTCTGGCACAAACAGCAAAACCCTAGTTCTCTATTGTATTATTTCAGGAGAAGTAAAAAGTAACATTCATGGGTTTAGGAGTCCAGTAGCTCGAGGTTTGTGCGTTGAACAGGTATTTGTATCCATCTTTCTGTTTTTCTCCCCCCCAACCCCCCCACCCCGCTCCCCCGCACGCACACGCGCACGCACGCTCCCACCCTCAACCAAAGAGAGAGTGCAGTCAGTAAAATCGTATAAAGGTTAGTATCCAGAAATCGGTATCAGAACAGTCCGAGCAACTACTTAACAAATCTTGTGTTTCTTACTTCCTGTGCTGAATCAGCCATGGTCTCTGCCCTCCAGGAGCTCATAGTGTTGTCAGAGAGAGCCAACGGAAAGCAGAAAGGATGTGGAAAAGCTGGGTTCAGCTCCCCATGCCATCACTAGTAGTTGTGTGGGGTCGAGTAAGTCACTTAATTTCTCAGAGCTTTTATTTTTGATTTCTTCATTAAGATTTTTTTCATTAATAGCCACATAGTTTGACAACAAGAAAAATAGGAAAGGATAAGAAACAAGGCTCTGCTGTTCAGGGCTATTACCCACTAGGGAGGCAAGACAAGCAAACGAGATAATGTAGGAACATTGGTGTCCTATGTGACAAATGACCCTCTATGGCACTCCTGTGAGGTCAGAAAAGACACAAAATAGTGGGTGAGGAGAGAGATGTTGTTTAACATCAAATGAGCTCAAAAATACACTGTTTAGTCCTTGTTTTGATATCTGATCTCAGTTTTAATATAGCAGGTGGGACACAAAATTGGCAAGAGAGGGAAAGGAGAGTTCTGGGACAGGTGGGGTGGCTGCCTCAGCAGCTGGCCAGTGTCTCGTAGCCGCACTCATCCCCAAACAGAACAGTCTACAATCAAATAGGATATGTCCCCACCTCATACAGTGTCTTCCATATGTCTCAAAATATTGCCAGCCTTAAGAAATGATGTAGAAGAGCAAATAAAAAGTGAGGAAGAGAGAGATTACCCAGGACAAACAAGAAGGATGGAGGCCAGCTGTTCCCCATTCTTCCTGGGACAAAGAGTTCCGTCCTCTGATCTGTCCCAGAGCATTATCTTACTGCACTTAGCACTTTCTACCTTGGGTTGAAGTTATTTATGTACAAGGCTTATCTTCCCAACTGAACTGCAAGCGTGTGGAGCCCAGAGCCTGCCTCTTTTGCCTTAGATCCCCTCAGAGCAGGCCTCCCACCTCCCAGGAATCCAGTGACTCTGCGTTAAGGGCACAGAAGGTCTAGAAACGGCAGTGGTAGGGATTTAAATCACATCAAGTTAAGGACCGTTTTCATGAGAGTTGTTGAGTCATGGAATACTTTGCTGAGGGAATGTTATCTGCTTCTCCAGAGGTCTTTAAAAAAAAAAAAATAACATCGTCTCATCCATTTGAAATGATTTAAATATGGTCTTGCATGTGGCCAGAGGGAGAGAGAAGCTGAGCTCTCGGGATTCCTTCCAGAGCTCAGAGCTCTTATTCTGTGATGGGAAACAACAGCTTCTTCTTCTTGTTCCTTCATTCTCTCTCTTCTCCAGCTTCCTGGTCAACCACCTGAGAGTGAAAAATGAGTGGTAGGACTTGTGCATCTTGTCCTGTCATGAAGGTCTCTTCTTACCTGGAAGAGAGAGATCTGGGCTGGGGATTACTCACCTGAACAAGGTCCAGCCCTTATCTGAGGCCATGGCCCATCTCTTTCTGCCTACTGTGATGACTGTGCATGTAGGAGGCAATCAGATGGCGGGACTGCCTCCCTCATCTGTCCAGGAAGGGATGGAGGCTGTTAATAATGTGAATGTTTTTTTGGATGGGTTGTCCTCTGGAAATCTTCCAAATGGGGACTCTAATCTTGGCAGGAGGATCTTTCTGATCGGCCTTGGACATAGCCCCTCATGTCAGTGATCACATATGGGCAACCTGGGAAGCTTTTCCCCTTTCTAGCTCCCAACCTGTGGCACTGAGAATAAAGAGATATCTGAGACGAGAACTGCATTCTTCCATTTGACAGTGAAATCATGTTACTCTACCTGAAAGGAACTCTGCCTTCTAGGTCTAATTTTCCAACAGTTTTGGAATTAGATGTCCAAGGACCATTGAAAATGCATCTTTGTATTTTTGATTTCTCATTTCACTTGGGCTCTAGAGATTCCTTGTTTGCTTCTATTTCTTGGAATTTCCTTTTGAAAAATGATAGTAAGGGGTGGAGAACTGTTGGAGGTTTGATGAAACCAGGTTCTACAGGAAAGAAGAGAACAGTGGTTCAACATGGCTATTGGGCTCTTACTCTGGATTATTGGAAGCTGGGGATAACATCTGTATCTCATTGCCTATCCTTTAGCTCCAGGTCTCCACTGGGGAAAAGGCAGCAGGTTTTTTAGGGGTGGTCTTCCGTATTTCAATAAGCTACTTGGGGGAGTCCATTTGGGTCATAGAAAGACAGGATAGTCAATATACATATTCTGGGAGTTAACTGTATTGACCTCTGCTCTCCAGTATGGTGTCACTAGCCCCATGTGGTTACTGAGCATTTGAAATGGGGCTAGTCTGAACTGAGATAGCCTGTGAGTGTAAAATACACACCACAGTTCCAAAGCCTTAGTATAAAGGATGTGTAAGAACTCAATGATATGCTTCATTGATTATATGATGAAATGATAGTAGTATGTTAGATACAGTGGATCAAATAAAATATACTACTAAAGTTAATTTCACGTGATTTTTAGTTTTCTTAGTATGGCTACTAGAACATTTAAAAATACATATGTGGGGCGCCTGGGTGGCTCAGTGGGTTAAAGCCTCTGCCTTTGGCTTAGGTCATGATCTCAGGGTCCTGGGATTGAGTCATCTGGCTCTCTGCTTAGTGGGGAGCCTGCTTCCCTTCCTTTCTCTCTGTCTGCCTCTCTGCCTACTTGTGATTTCTGTCTGTCAAATAAATAAATAAAAATCTTAAAAAAAAATAAAAATACATATTTGGGGCACCTGGGTGGCACAATGGGTTAAGTGTTGAACCCTTGGTTTCAGCTCAGGGTCATGAGATCAAGTCCCACGTTGGGCTCTGTGCTCAGCATGGAGTCTGCTTGAGAATCTCTCTCCCCTCTCCTTCTGCCCCTCGTTCTCATGCGCTTGAGCTTTCTCTATCTTTCTAAAATAAATAAATCTTTTAAAAAATACATATGTGCCTCAAATTATATTTCTATTGGATGGTGCTGCTCTAGACATAGCATTGGAAAGCAATGGGGATAATCCTCCTTACCAGATTTTCTCCTTTACTCTATTTTCCGTAAGCACTAAAATCATCCAATTTTGGCAAAGATGCCATGTCTTCTTAAAAGGAGTATATACCCTTCTCCATGTCTCTTATTTTTCCAACTAGATTATAAGTATCCTGAATGGCTTTAAGTCATAGAGTCAACAAAACCATAATGAGTGGTAATGTGGCTTGAATATGGTGCTGTGTTCTGGGGTTGCAACATTGAATGAGATCTGGCCACTGCCCCTAGGGAAGCTGTTGTCTGGAGATAGGGCAGGAAAGTCCACAGCAGCTGGAATCAAATTCAGGAAGTGCTGTGGTAGAATCTAGCTCAGGGAGTTCCATTGAATCACCTATTTCTATAACTGTCCCAGCTCTACTCAAGCATTTTTATGGATTACTTGTTTTTATCACACAGATAAAAGATAGTCATTGAAAAAAAAAAAAAGAAAAAAGTAAGAAAGAACAAGGAAATACAGATAAAGCAAAATACAAAGTTCCTGGTTGCACTGGTACCCTTGGGTATAATCCTTTCCAGTAATAAGGCTTTAAAGTGTCAGAACTCATACTCAGTTTAGGCAGAGCAAAAAGGGAACTTGTGGCTTTTCAATCACTGGAACCAAAGATTCAAGCAATTATCAACTGTCTATCTGTCCATCCCTCTCTCTTCATCTTTTTTTTTTTTTTTTTCTCTTCATCTTTTGTTTGTGGATTTTTTTCTGTGCTGGCTTCATTCTCAGGCAGACAGACTTTCTTCTTGTCCTGGAAAGATGGACCCTATAAGTTCAGGTTTATATGATCCTTTGTGCCTGAAATTTCAGTTGAGGAAAGAGACAGAGAGAGATTAAGAGAAAGACTGGATCAATCATTGTGTTCAAGAAAGATGACTCCAGGGCTCCTGGGTGGCTCAGTCAGTTAAGTGTCTGCCTTTGGCTCAGTCATGATCCCGGGACACAGGGATGGAGGCCTGCATTGGGCTCCTTGCTCATCAGGGAGTCTGCTTCTCCTTCTGACGCTCCCTCCTCTCATGCTCTCTTTCTCTCAAATAAATATATAAAATCTTTAAAAATAAAAAAAATTAAAAAAAAGAAAGATGACTCCAACTGGTCTACTCCGCAAAATCCATGGACTGTGCGTAGGAAAAGAACATTTTTCCACAAACAAAGAGGCAGAAAAAAGCATTTGTCTGTCTGTCTATTGCTTGTCTACCTACCTCCCAATCTATTTTCTTAACTGGCATAATAAACTATTTTGGGGGGTAGGGGTGAGGGAAGTAGAAAGTGTCTAACATTTCTTAATTTGACAATGCAGACTCATTTACTGAAAGGGGCGAGGCCCAAACCAGCTTAATAGAAGAGATATCCTTACTTCAGTGTAACACTAGACTGCTTTGTCCAAGAAAAATATTATTCCCTTTGGTGAGGTGTGCTTAACTCTTCTTAGTTGACATTTCTAGTAAGGAAATCAGTGTGGCTCTTTCTGGTGGGGAGACCAACTGGACATTCAGCCTCAACATTCACCCCAGATCACAGTATGCGGCCCATCTCACCCCACTCCAACCTCATCTGACACAAGAGACCTGCCCCAAGTTTTAGCCCAAGCAGGAGGTGCTGCTTGATTTTGCTGGATGCAGGAAGAACTTAGGGGTAGAACCTCCTCTTTCTGATGGAGGGAGGAGTAGTGCTTCTCTTCAAGGCAGGGATTAGAGTGGGGTAAGGGCACAGGGCTGATAGACCTAAAAGATGAGCTAGAATTGGGGACGCGGATCAGAAGAAACTGTCCAGGAGGAAGAGAATATTTTGAGGGGCCACTCTTGTTGCAAAGACCTAAGTCTAGCAAGGTCTCTGTTTTGTACAAGGGAACAACGACATTAGCTAGCACAGCATTCCACTTTTGTTCCTCCTGTACTTTTCTATGGGTTCAAGGTGGATCTGGCCCTATAGTAGCACCATTCTTACCTGACTAGGCAGGGTCTGGGAAAGGGAAGAGCCAGATCTGTCCTTATTCTCTTTGGGGGAATCTGATGGAGAAGGGACGTCAGTCCTAAGGGCAAGGAAGTTTAGAGACCCATGTGGCAGCGTTGGCTGGGAAGACTGTCTAGTTTGGAGAGACAGTGAGAGAATGAATCCCTTGATCTGCACCCCTTTTCTGCTAAAAGGATTAGTGAGATATACCTTTTGACCTATAAAGGAAAGGTTCTGACATTTCCATACATACAATCTCTGTCACACAGAAAGTCAGCCGCATCTCCTTGTAGATACTGGTCCTGCACTTCGGTCTATTTCATGCTTTTAGGAAAACTGGCCATTTTGAACAGAGAGGGGCCGGGCTGGCAAACACTGATGCTCCGGTGCCCTGAATGGTAACAGGTCTTAGACCTGTGAGTGGGGCTCTGCGAGCTGTCTCCATGGCACCTTGTAAAGGCACCTCTCTCGGCCCCCTCTAGGGTCCTTCTGGCTCCTGATAAAACAAAAACAATATGTTTAGGCTGCATAGAAGTCAAAGGACATAAAGAAATAACGGGTATGCACATGGAATAAGGAGCAACCTTTGTCTCTAAAACTGACATAGCATCTGTTAATCGGATCATGTAGAACCCAGTTCTCAGACTAACATAGGACATGATAAAACTTGATTTACAGAACGATGTCCTTTGTAAAATAAACGATTGCAAAACACTCTGAATGTACGAAGTATTATATGGACGCATAATGATCATGGCAATTATTTTACAACTTAATTGTAGGAAAATGAAAGCAGAGCAGCTCAACGAATTCAAACATTTATCGGACTGTGTACTATGAGGGCGATAAAAAGGAGAGTTTGTAGCTTAATGTCACATTCTGTGATTGTTAAACCTACAGTCAGTCTCCTCAGCATTTTTTAAGGAGAGAATTACCAAATGACATTGATTATGCAGATCATCAGCTTTAAGTGAATTATGTTTTTACATTCCATAAGAATAATCTTTTAAAGAAATGACAAGTGTTATAGGCTGACATGGCCCCAGGGAGGTCAGAGCTGATAGGATACATACATGGAGACCTGGATCTTTGCGACGTGACTTTTCTCACGAATGGAACCTCGAAGCCTGTCCCCCAAACTCAGCCCTGAGCACAGTTGTAATTAGGAGCATCTCTTAAAAAAAAAAAAAAATCCATATACTGCGATAATAAGATGATGTCAGCTTGGGCTTTGGAGTGGATTTCCTAAAGGCAGTAATGCAGGCTGTACATTTTGTTAGGGATTATAAAACACCGGACACTTCCTCCATGCACAGAATTTCCCTGCTGATCCTGAGAGCTGAATGGAGTAAGTTGAATGTAAATGGAAATTTGAGTTTTATTGTATTTGGCTATCAAGTCTATTAAAGAACTAGCTTACACTGCCCGTTCACTAGACATGACTTTGGCCTTGGGATTTTGATACCTTTGGTCCTCGGTTACAGTAGTTCATACATAATAAACAGAGATTAAAGTTGTTTCCTATCATGAGATGAATAATATTTAACATAGCTATTCAACGTATCTGACTAGTAACCTTTGACCGAATCACTGAAATAATTTGATTTTTAAAATCAGGTTTCAACCTGCTTTGACTTGAGTTGATTCACTGCCTCCAACTAAAGTTTTGAAATAGGCATTTAAGTATAAGTGGCTTTCCTAACCTATAAGGAAGGTCAGTGCCCCAATAATCGTTCATATTTGTGGTTCAGATTTCCTCTCTCACAATCATTTTGCAACCTATCTGCACAGGGTTTACACCTTTGAGGTATAATCCCAAGTAATTTATCACTTTTTCTGAACGCTAAAATTAAATGGTTTAATTCTCAGGGGATTAGTTGAGAAAACATTTGCTGTTTCGGCCAAGCCTCTACAATCTACATTTCTCCATGTTGTTAAAATGTCAAATTGAAAGAGGGTCAAGCAAAGTAACAATGAAGTTCAAAGAGAGTAAATTATATTCTCTCCAGTTATTGCGATTTTTTTATCGGTCTCATTGATCCTGGATAATAAATGCACCTTGCTGTAAGTTTCAGAAACTCAAGAAGATGTTAAGACCCTCAATTTTATGAATAAATGTATCACTAAAAAGAGGACTTTGCTGCGAGGTCAAGAGCTGGCTCTCTCTGAAAAAATCCTGGGCTTGCATTTTCACTCAGATTTTTGATGATTTCCAAACATTTAAAATAATCTCTCTGTTAAAAGTATGTTTGAAAAGCTAATGTCTATAGTTGAGCAGCACAATTAACAAATTAATGAACTCCCTTTCCCTTTACCCTTGAATTATAATTGCTAATTGGTTAATCTAAGCAAAGCCTGGGGCCTTTATTGGAAGTGTTCGCATTTGGAAGCATTGGTGGCTTGAATTTCCTCAACTAACATTCAAGATTTGTGAAATTTAAACATACTTGTAAAATCTAGACATCTATTAATGACCATCAGTAGCTTGTCATCAAGGCCCAAATCTATTAGCAAAACAGATAAGCCGCCTTTGGAACTGAAAGGTAAGTAGAAGAATTTATGAATATACTAATTGCTTTTTCATGTTACAGCTGTTAGCTCAAATTTGGCCCCCAGCAATGAAGAGAAACGCCCGCGCGCGTGTGTGTGCGCGCACACCCGGGCGCACACGCTTGTAGATAGTACCTTGTAGATATTACCTCTGGGGAATTCACTCTTTCAATTCTGAAAAATAATTTTATGTTAACAATTTTTTTTTAAGATTTTATTTATTTATTTGAGAGAGAGAGTGCAGAGCCAGAGAGAGCACGAACCCAGGGCGGGGCGGGGGTGCAGAAGGAGACAGAGAAGCAGGCTGCCTGAGCAGCGAGCCTGATGCTGGGCTGGACCCAAGACAATGGGATCATGACCCTAGCAGAAGGCAGGTGCTTACTGGCGGAGCCTCCCAGGCGCCCCAACAATTCTACTTTTATGTGTAATTTTTTGCATAGACAGATCCCTTCCCAACTTATTCGAAAAGTCTTCCTTATTCCTTCTTAGTCATTTCCTCTTCTCTCCGACGTGACCTTGAAACCCCAGCTCCCCCCGTCCCCCTCCCCCGCGCCCTGATGCTCCTCCTCCCTCAGAGTCTCCTCCCGGCCGGTTCCTGCACATCCCCGCGCGGGCAGAGTCTGGGCCGCGGCCAACTGCCAGGCAGCTGTTGCCCGCTGAGCAGCGGCGAGGTCGTCCTGAGCAGGGAGTCCCGGACTGCTCTAGGGACGTCCTGTTGGTGTCAGAGAAACAATCGCCCCCGACAGCCAGTCGGTAGGGGCCCTGTGTTTCCATTCTCTGACCTGACATCAGCCTTGGGCCACCGGGGACCGTAGAAGGCTGAGCGGCAGGACGCCGCAGGCTCTCCCGAGAGCAGTTAGGACGCTGTAGGACTCCCCTTTTCCATGTCTACAACATGCGGGCAGGAGACACACGCAGAAGACGGGCGCCTTGCTAGGTACTTAGGACAAAGGTCTCCTGCCGTTCCAGGACTGCACAGACTAGAAGGGAAGACGGTCCCAAAGCCCCGCAGTAAGGCCGGCGCAGAGGGACGCACGTGCTGTCCGGGGAGCACCCGGCTCCCCAGTCCAGGGCCCTTCCTCTCTGGGCGCGGCCGTGTGGTGCCCTTACCCCGGCCCTCCTCCACCGAGGGTCGGGGCACCGGGACTGCGCCCACGCACATGCCTGAGCACATGGGTTCTGGGTCCGGAACGCCAGCCCGAGGCTTCTAGAAGAGTGAGGATTGATGAGGACCGGGTCTGGGAGAGTTTGGTGGAAAAGAAAAGAGAAGGGAAAAGAAAAAAGAAAAAAAAAAAAAAAGAATAGTAAAGGAAAGAGGGGAAGGGAAGGGAGGAAAAGGGAAATGAGGGGAAGAGAAAAGAAAGAAAGGAAAAGAAAAAAAGAATAGTAAAGAAACGAAAGGAAAGAGAAAAGAAAAGAACAGTAAAAGAAATAGGGGAAGGGAAGAGAGGGGAGGGGAAAAGAAAAGCAGTTAGTTACACACATTTTACACACATAGGGGCAGGATTTTCTCACAAAAATAAATTCTTTTGAAACACAAACTACACAGTCCAGAGTGATTTCATGGGATCTAAAGCTTTTGCGGAAGCATAAAGGGATAAAGGGGGAGGGGTCTCTGTTAATAGCTCTCAGTTCCCCGTGCAGGCTCTCTTTTCCTATGTAAATTTAGGTATTTGAGGGGGAGGCCGAGAGCTTTCCAGCGTCTGCTGGGTTTTGATTTACCTTTAACTTGAAATAATCTTTATGCCAAAGCGGCTCATCTTGGGGCAACCTGCCCTTGGCCCTACGCTTAGAACATCTTAGGACCCATTTCCACTCGCACAGAGCAAGACAACCTTCGGTCTTGTTTCTGTGTGTCACAATATAGGGTTTGGTAGGCACAGTAGATGTAACAAGCATTTTTTCTGACAACTTTCTCTAATGGTCTCTGTGTTATAGTTGATTGATACTGTATTGATAAAGGTGACCTTATCAGCATGTGTTCTAGTCATTGGAGTGGTTTTATAATTTTGAGACGCAGGATCATTTTTGCGTGGGGATGTATACATCTCCTTACCTAATGTGAATTCAGGAAGCATCGCGTCAATCCCAAGTAAGTCTAGATATGTACTTTCTCCCATATTTTAGCCGGCCTCCATTGGAGACAATTATCTTTTTCTCCTTGAGATAGAGCCCATTTTTGCTCAAGAGGCCTTCATTCTCAAAGACTGTACCATCACTAAAGAATTTTAAGTGTTCTGTTGGATACTACTTGAAGAGACACGTGTTCATCTCCACAGTGCACCTGTTCCTACGGTGGCCTTCTTCGCCACTCAGCTCAGTTAAGAGCACTACCTAAGGACGGCTTCTCTCTCCTGCTTCTGCAGAATAGCAAAAATAGCTTGTAGGTACCAAGGGCTTATCAAGAGCCCAAGCTGTCCTAAGCATTTTTATGTGAATGATCTCATCTCATCCATAGAGCTGTCCTGGGAGGGAGACAGAAGACAAAGTGGAGGCTTCGAGAGATGGAGGCATTTGCCCAAGGCCACCCAGTTGGGAAATAGAGGTGAGATTCAAGCCCAGGCAGTGGAACGGCAGAGTCTGAATGCTCCGCATCTGTTATGAGCACGGTGACTTTTGCAATGATTTCTGTCAGTTAGGTCCAAATGAAAGCAAGGCGAGGGTCTGGGTGATTGAACTAAAAGGGCCTTGAGAAATTACCATATGACAGGCAACTGCACGTCATATGTGTTTTTCGCTGTGACATATAGACAGCTATACATGTAGGCATGTACTCAGGAGTAACGAGGAGTCTTGATTCAAGAATATACCTGACTAGATGTAAATGGCATTCTTTGAAGGGGACATCTTCCTGATAAGACTCTTAAAGGATGCCCTCAGTTTCGCATATTGGGAATCTTTTGGAGCCTTGTGTCTGTACGCGTGAGCGCATGTACACTTCCATGAGGCTAATTCTTTTTCTTGCCGCTGTGGTACCATCCCCACAAACCTATGATTCACAACAGGAATTTAGCTTGGAACTTCTGCTATGTAAGCAGCTGCAGATACTTCAAATACCATTGTACATGTGATCCAGGACTTGCTATAAATTTGCCCCTAAAAATAAAGTAACAAGTGACTGAGCAGCAATAGGAATTAATCACTGCAGTGCGTGAATGGAATGTGCTAGGCTCTACCTCAAAATCCTTTTATAAAAAGATTGATAGAATTAAAATCCCAAAGAAACAGCCAAAGATGCTATCTTTGAGCAAATGTGCTGGAAAATTTTGGAGAGAAGATATTCCTTTTTTTTTTTTTTTTTTTGGTAGGAGAGACATAGTGGAAAAGGGTTTCCACACCTTCTACATCACTGGGAATAAGATAATATTATTACATCACCGAAGAATTTTTCATGCAAAGGAATTTAAATTGGATTCAATCTTGGTACACTAGGATTTTTTTTAAGGCTGAGGGAATAATCAAGCTCCTCAATTAAGCTATTTGTCATGATGGGAAATAACACTGAAAACTTCTACTATACTTTGTGGCAAAGATTATCTTGGTGGTTCAGAAATGTGAATAACCATTTGAAAAACCCACACATCTCAAACTTTCAAAATTAGACTTGAATTGTTAAATTCTCTAAAAAGCAATAAACCAACCAACCAAAGGAAAAAAAATTATGACTTCTTGAAATCTGCCTTTTTCCTGTGACTATAATACAGTATCCAAATCCAACAGCTTTTATTCCTCTTACTCCTAATACTATCTCAAAAAGAAGGAGAACGAGTAGGAAAGAACGAAGGAAAGAGGGAAGAAAGAGAAGAAGGGAGGAAAGGAGAAAAGACAGAAAGACAGACAGTACTAGCCAGAAGAAGAAAAAAGAAAATCCATAATAACTAACACTTTATAAAAGGTCACTAAGCAGACAGTTCATAAAGGCCTCTGTGATGATGAGTACACCACAGGTAACAAAGTGTTTTAGGTCATCTGAAAGAGAATTTGATTAAAAATCAATTTTTGGACATGGGAAAGTGAAAGAGATTTCTTAAACCCACTTGAATTACCGAAGATGAAAGGTTAAAAGCTTTAAAGACCAAAACTACATTAGCAACTGAACAGTAAATACCATCAACAGAGACACAGACGAATTAGCAAAACAAATATTAAATGAGGAGGGGAAAAAAGAATTCATTTCAAAAGCCAAAAACAGTTCTTTTCTTTGTATTCCAAAATCGATTTTGCAGTTTTAGATGAAAGGACTAATGGTTAATTTCTATGTAATGCTTTCTAAACAAGTACATGAAATCACTTTCTGCTCTAAAGGGACAGGGATCAAAGCAGGTAGATTTCCTTGGACAGCTTTGCCGCTGTTCTACGCTGTTAGGAGCTGTGTTTCCACAGTGAAGGACGAGGTGTAATCTGCAGCTCTCTTAATCTTCCATGAATTAGGCTTAAAGCCACACACCATAAGCTTGGTTTCTGCAGCATTCTTTGGTTTCTAGAATTGCAGAGGAGAACTGCTATGGTGTTGAGAAGCACAGATCGTTATAGCTTATTAATCTAACATTAAGAAGTCCTTTCCAGGTAGCTGACAAATATCCCTTTTAATAATGAATCTTAAAAAAAAATTAACCATTATTGTTAGAAGCAATAATGCACTCTTCTTCCTTCCTCAAGAGGCACTTAAACATGGTTTATCTATTTTTTTTTTTTTATAATTCAGGGTCATCATTATAAACTTCATTTATTACTGGCATAATAACATGATACTATCATAGACTGAAGTATGTTTTCCCTTACAATAAAAGCCATTTGGCTCTCCAGACAAAAATACTATGAGAAAAGAAACTACAAACCAATATTGGTACACGAATTTTATTTAAAAGAATATATATTTGTTTATTTTAAAGAGAAGAGAGAGTGTGCATGGATGGGAGTGTGGGGGCTGATGGGGAGGAAGGTGAAGAGGAGGGTATGGAAGAGAGAGTCCTAAGCAGACTCCCTGCTCAGCTCAGAGCCTGACTCTGCACTTGATTTCAGGACCCTGAGATCAGGACCCAAGTGGAAACCAAGAGTTCGGGTGCTTAACCAACTGTGTCATCCAGGCGCCCCTGGTACAAACATTTTCAGCAAACCATTTAAAAGCCAAATTCAACAGCACATTAAAAGGATTATACACCATGACCAGGTAGGATTTCTCCCTGAGATGCAAAGGTAGTTCAACACACAGAAACTAATCAATGTGATAAGCCACATGAACAGAATGAAAGACAAAAATCACACGATTATTTCAATTGATGCAGGAAAAACATTCAACAGAATTAAATGTTTTTTCATGATTAAAATGCTCCACAAACCAAGGGAGAAAATTACCTCAACATATTATGCTAATAACCTTAGCATAACACGATGCTAACATTATACTCAATGGTGAGTGACTGAAAGCTTTTCCAAGATCAGGAACAAGACAAGGATTACTACTCTCTCCACTTCTATTCAACATCGTAATGGAAATCTAGTCATTGCAGGTAGGCAAGAAAAAGAAAAAAATGGCATCCAAGTTAGAAAGGAAGAATTAAAATGATCTGTGTTCACAGTTGACATTTCTTACACACAGAAAACACTGAAGGTTCTACGAAGAAACTGTTAGAACTAAGAAATGAATCTGTAAATTTGCAGGATACAAAACTCAATGCTTAAAAATCAATTGTATTTTTCTATACAAACAGTAAGTAATTCACAAAGGAAATGAGGAAAACAATTTCATTTATGGTAGCATCCCAAAGAATAGAATATTAGGAATAAACTTACCCAAGGAGGCAAAAGATCTGTGCATTGAAAACTACAAAACATTGCTGAAAGAAGACACAAATAAGTAGAAAGACATCTCATGTTTATGGATTGGAACAATTAATATTGTTCACATGTCCTTACTACCAAAAGCAATTTATAGATCCAACGCAATTCCTATCAAAATACCAATGGAATTCTTTGCAAAAATAGAAAAAAAATCTGAAATTAAAATCTCAAAAGATTATATGAAACAATCTTGAGAGAGAACAGATCTGGAGGCATCACATTTCTTGATTGAAAGCACATGACAAAGCTGCAGTTAACAAAACTCTGTGGAACTGGCATAAAGACAAACTTAAGACCAATGGAAGCAAGATCTTGAAGAGATACTTGCAGCCAGGCTCATTGTAGCCTTATTCGCAGTAGCCAAGATGTGGTAGCAACCCAAATGTCCATCAGTGGATGAATGGAAAAAGGAAATATGGTGTACTTATACAATGGAATATTATTCAGCTTTAAAAAAAGGAGGAAATGCTGGCATGTGCCACAACATGGACACTAGTGGAGGACATGACCTTGAGGACATGATGCTAAGTGTAATAAGCCAATCACAAAAAGACAAATACAGCATGATTCTACTTATATGAGATGTCTAAAGTAATGAAATTCATGGAAACAGACGGTAGAATAGTGATTGTCAGGGGCTGGCAGAAGGGGAAAAGATGAATTGTTGCTCAGTGAGATAGAATTTCAGTAATGCATGCTGAGAAAGTTCTAGAGATCTGCCCTACAGCAATGCTCATATATTAACAATCCTGTACTGGACATTTAAAAATTGTTGAGTATAGGGGTGCCTGGGTGGCTCAGTCAGTTAAGCATCAGACTCTTGGTTTCAGCTCAGATTATGGTCTCCGGGTTGTGAGTTCAAATCCTGTGTTGCCATCTGCACATAGCAGGAAGTCTGCTTGAAGATTCTCTCCCTCTGCCCTGCTCATGCACTCATACTTTGTCTCTCTCTCTCTCTCTCTCTTTTTTCTCTCCCTCTAAAATACATAAGTAAATCTTCAAAAAATTGTTGATGATAAATTTATATAAACTTATATTTACACTGTTTTTTATGCCACAATTAAAAAACATATTTGACTGCTATGTTTTTATAGATCTGCTAGCTTTTAAGATGTGGTTTATGTTTCAGTTCTTACTTATGGATGTTATAGGTGTATCTAATTTCTAATCCTCTGTCTTCAGTAATAAATAATGTTTGGGATGAGCACCTGAAGTGTGGGCTTTGTGGATAGCTGTTTGCATCTCAAAGGCTCATTTCCCCCAAGTATTCAGAAATAATCTTTTTAAAAATTGTATGTGTTAAGTTTTTTTTTCTTAAATTACAGTTATATAGGGAAAAACTGCACAAAAGTGAATATAGTAAAAAGTAAGTCTTTTTTCCATCTTTATTTCCTACCACCAAGACTTCCTAATCAAACATTGTTTTGACAATCTCATATAAGCTTTCAGAGATTAAAAAAAAATACACACACACACACAAATGGGAGAATATTATAAAACTGCTCTGCACTTGCCTTTTTCACTAGACAATAGATCTTGGAGATGTGTTAATTATCTCATATTTGGATTGATCTCATTATTTTTAATGTCATAATAGATTAAGTAGACAAACTGAATTATTTCAACCAGTTCTCTGTTGATGGATACTAAAATTGTCTTGATATTATCCTATCACAGACTCTAAGAATGCTATTTTAAAAACCCTAAAATCTCATGTACAACCCCAATGTATAAAGCAAATAATAGAGGTAGTGTGTAAGGCTATCACAGATATAAGGCAGGTAAATTAAAACCATTCAGACCTACCATAGGAACAAAAACCTTCCATACTAAGGTATTTCTGTGACCCGGGACACCACTGAATATGATGCCAAGATGAGCGTAGAGGCTGATGGGTGACACCGATGACAACTGTTCAGAGGTGGTTGACTCAGGAACACAACTGCTATGGTACCGTGTTTGTACATGAGAAAGCGTCTGAAAGTGTGAATTATAAATATGAACAGTTAATTTATGGATACATGTACAAGTTCAAATATACGCACAAAAATGTCAGGGAAAACTTCATTTGTATGTTTGTGCAGGATGAATTAACGCGTTTGAGATGTTTAACGTTAAAATTTGGCATCTAGCATTTCTTTTTTTTTTTTAATGTGCATTGATTCTATTATATGTGAAAATATATATATTTTTAAGATTTTATTTATTTATTTGATAGACAGAGGTTACAAGTAGGCAGAGAGGCAGGCAGAGAGAGAGGAAGCGAAGCAGGCTCCCTGCCGAGCAGAGAGCCCGATGCGGGGCTTGATCCCAGGACACTGGGATCATGACCTGAGCCGAAGGAAGAAGCTTTAACCCACTGAGCCACCCAGGCGCCCCTGTGAAAATATTTTTTAAAAATTTGACTTTAAAAATGAGATGTCATTTCTCACTTCTGAGATGGGCAAATATTATATAAGTCAATTACTCAAGGTTTAGCAAGGATGTGGGCAATTGGCACTGACATGCATTGTTTTTGAGGACATACTCTTGTCGAAATTTTGGAGAGAAATTTGGCAGTTTTAATAAAAAATATTAAATATGCATATCCTTTGATCCATCAACCACATGTGTTGGGACTTTCCCCAGATACATATAAAAATATATATGTAAAATGATTTTAATTATAGCACTGTATGTACTCACAAGAATTAGAAGCTCTTTAAGTGTCCAAAACCATGGGTTATTTAAATAATTTACAATATGCATATATTTTATATTAATATATAGCTGATTAAAAGAATGAATATATCTGTATGTATTGATCAGAAAGATTCCCAAGATATTCCATTAAGTGAACAGAACAAGGCAGAGAGTAGTCGTATATAAAAACCTCTTTTTTGTGTGTGAGAGATTCAAAAAAAGATATATATCTGTATTCACTCATCTGCATGAAAAACATCACAGTGGACTCTTGATAGAATTTACTTCTCAGAGGTGGTTTGGGGGATCTGAGGGGGAAGGCAGACTTACACTTCAAATTTTTCTTGTGCTATTGAATGAATTTTCTTCTTAATCATAAATATATATTTCAAAATGTAAATTAAAATATTTACAGAAGCACTATAATTTTTGTAAAATAAAATTTGAAAAATATTTTTCAAAGGATTTCACTCTTCGAGGACTGTGGTAAGAATTCAGTGGAGAGCAACAGCACTTTCAGGTTCCCTGTTGTCCAAACCAGAAGGTTTTAAAATAGATGAATTTCATAAGATGAATTTTCAAAGATTTCTTCTGAGAAGATATCATCAAGAAAAGTAAAGACAAGAAGAGTTAACTTCAGAAGAGCCTAAGGTGGCTGGGAATTAGGTGCATGGAACATCTAATCATCTTAGAACAGTTGCCAGAGACTTGTCTTTGGTGGGTGGAGGAAGAAATTTTCCAGGAGTTTTTGTAACCTGCTCTCACAGAAACGCTTGGACCCCCATTTTTGTAGGCATGAAATTTCTAACATATGGTATAATAATCTCTCTCAGATTTATAGCACAATGTACAAATTTTGTACATTTTTGCACTTGAGATGGGAGGAAAGCCCCTTGTTTTAACTATTTATTATTATTTTCTCAGCTTTAAAAGATTATTTTAAGGGTACCTGGGTGGCTCAGTCAAGAGTTGGACTCTTGATTTCAACTTAGGTCATAATCTCAGAGTTGTGAGATCAAGCCCTGCACTGGGCTCCACACTGGGTGTGGAGCCTGCTTAGGATTCTCTCTTTCCCTTTCCCTCTACCCCTCACACACCCTCCCTCTCTTAAAAAAAAAAAAATACATATATATATATATATATATATAAAATTTTATTTTTGTCTTTTTTGAAAATCATGAACAATATAGATAGCTCAAGAAAAATAGAAAAGAACTAAAATTTCCATTGTCCAGAGATAACTGACCCTAATATTCTGGTAAATTTTTCTTCTGTGGCTTTTTGTTTGTTCACTCATTTAATTCGAGCTTTTATATGGATGTGATCATACTGTCTATACAATTTTATTTCCTGTTCAGACAGGCCATGGGAGAGCTCTTTAGGACCGTGCACTATAATAAAGTTGTAAGGGGACCTGGATTATTATTATGATTAAATAGCTACAGCCCACCAAAAGAGTCATAAAACTCGTCTGGAAAATATGGTAACAGGTTATTGAAAGTGGGTTGAGGAGTTGGACTGACAGAGGAGTATGGATACAAAAATTAAATTCAGTGACCAGAAGTGTTTTTGGTTTAGAATATGTAACAACTTTCAACTTGCCAGAAGGGAGGATGATCCTTTGTTTTCTTGTTACTCACGTTCTGAGCTGCAGCTCTTCCTGATCTGACAGAGCCACTCCAGTGAGGAAAAGAGCATCCACTAAACCAGCCATGATAAAATCAAACCAGAAATGCTTTAACTTTCAGTCACAGAAAACCCAATTGATAGTGGATTAAACACATAAGAATTTAATTTTCTCAACCGATAGGACTTTTGGAGGCAAGCTGAGCCTAGCTTCAATTCAATGAATGGATGATATCAGGGCTGGCTCTTGGTGATTTTCCATGCCTGCATTTTATGCTCACAAGATGGCTGCTGAACCTCAGACAAAATGGCTGCTTCTGAGATAGAAAAATGGCAAGGTAAGCACCAGCCAAAAGTGCTTCCTTTTGGCAGGAAATCAAAAGCTATCTCAGGATTCCCACTTCTGCTTATTTTTCATGGGCTAAAACTTTGTCAAATGGCCACCCTAAGCTGTTGGGGAGGCTGAGGAGAAAAGTGTTTAGTTGGTCACACTGCTGTCACACATACAAGAAGTGGGACATAGGCCTCATGTACCTGCAGCCAGCTCACTTTGTCGGCCATGGGACAGAAGTTATCTACTTCAAGCTTCTTATTTCCAAGATGTATGCAGAATAAATGTTTCCTTTGCCTGCTGCCCTAAAGGTGGATGCTGTAGAACACGCATGAAAGTGGGACTCCAGGCTGGCTTTGGACCACCTCAGCACTGAGCATGGAAACCTGTTAGCAGAGGAATGTGTTTTCTTGCTGGCTGAGGGTCACCCTGAAGATGTAACTGAATTTCAGAAGAGGTCCTAACTGTCTAGAGGAACGGCTGCCTTATGTCCACCTTGAGCCTCTGTGGGGCTCCTGTGCTAAAGCCCATTCCTAGGCTTGGTCATTCCAGGAGACCACCCCATCTCATCACGTGCAGTCATATGAGAGGGCAGTGGACATTTTCCTCTTCCTCCATTTTAACCCCACACCAGAGGGGTAAGCTCTGGGAAAGGGAGAGGGTGTGAGAGAAAGCAGAGATCGCTCTTCTCTAGACCATGGAAGCTGCAGAATAGACTGTGGCTTTGATTGGGGGAGTGGGGTTTAGATGACATACAACTACATGAACTGGACTGGATCTTACAAACCTAATGGAATGGGTTTGATAATAGAATAGACTGTGGCTTTGATTGGGGGAGTGGGGTTTAGATGACATACAACTACATGAACTGGACTGGATCTTACAAACCTAATGGAATGGGTTTGATAATCAGGAGTGCGTGATAACAATGGAATCAAACTGAGATATTGTTAAGGGAGCTGATATCCAGTAGGAAAAGATGATTTGATGAACTACAGTAACAGCAGCTGCATGGGTTGGTTGAATTTTGTTCCCCCAAAATATCTGTTGAAATCTTAACCCCCTCCAGTACCTGTGAATGGGACCTTATTTGGAAACAAGGTCTTTGCAGATGTAATCTAGTTAAATGAAGTCATATCGAATTAAGGTGGGCTCTAATTCAATATGAAGAGGGAAAATGGGACCCAGAAATGCCAGAAGAATCCTATGGGAAGCAGAAGCAGAGGCTGGAGGGATTCTGCTGACAGCAAAGGAAAGCCAAGGGTTGACAGTCACCATCACAAGCTAGTAAGAGGCCAGAAAGTTCTCTACCGGGTCTCAGAAGTAGCATAGCCCTGCAGACACCTTGATTTTGAACTTCAGTCCTCCAGCACTGGGAGAGAACAAATTTCTGTTGTTTTAAGTCACCCATTTGGTGGTACTTCGTGATGTGATAGCAGCCGTCAGAAACGAACAAAACAGTCAAGAGTAGGAAAAAAAATTGTTTTATACGCATACCCCTACTAATGTGAGGCCGTTCATGAAACGCATAGACACACTGGCATGGATCCACACCTTCATCACTATACCATTTTCAAGGACTACCTGACTTAATGTCATCTGCCTTAGCTGGGCTAAATAGAAAACGTCCTTTAGTTGCCTTGAATTTTTTTCCTGAAATGGAAACTTGTCAATCTGTTCTTGCTTAGAGAACGCCTGATTTTTTGTTTTGGTTGTTTGACACCTTTAATTACAACCACAGAGCTTATTAGAGAGAAGGCATTAATTGCTTCCGCCCTCTTAATATTATCTGAGGAGGGATATTTTTAACTGTCTTTACCTTTCTCCTTCTTGCTTGTTTTTCTGTATCATTTTTGCAAAAAGAAGAAAACATTTTATTTTCATGGCCTTGAAATCCTTGTGTCCTTTTACTCTTATTGCAAAACTGTACATGAGGCAAATGAAGGAGAAGCTCCAACCGTGAGCTGCCCATGGTGGGCTTGTGCTAAGACTCTTGGTTACCATGGCAACAGAGCTGGCTCCAGCTAGTCTCCCATTCCACTAACCAGTAAATATATTTGCCTATTGCGGGAGGCAGGTGAGAAGCTAATATTTACAATGGGTTTAGGCTGTTCACAGACTATCTGTGCCACATGCTCTATTTTACTTGGCGTTTCTTGGCTAGCCTTTCAGTATTTTGCAACTCGCCTCACACTTCTTACACAACTTTAAATTTTTTCCTAAACATTCAAAATCATATTTTAACACAATAAACTTGGTGTTTTTAAGTGTACTATGATTTTCTCACATCTTCTTTTTTTACTTTAGAGGATACTAAATCGTATTTCAGCAAATTGCATCTTGAGCTCCCTGACAAATGCTAATTTTTTAAAAAATGGATGTGACATGACAAATTCTTATATAATGAGGCCCCAAATTTTTGGTTGAGCATTTTTTAAAATTTGGATGTTTGATTTGTTTAAAAGTAGAATACCCATATAATTATGGCACACTAATTCTATTGGAATATTTCTTCATGTCCTAAAGTCTATGTCATGGAAATTTATTTGTCATTTTGAGGATGTTTGAGATATTTGTTACCGTAGACCCATTTTTAATTGGCCAGTATAAATACTTCTTGTTAAAACTTTTAATTTTACAAAATTCAAGTTAATATTTAACACATGAAACAAGAAAGAAACCCTTAGTCCTAAAGTCCCACCATTAAGATATGCTTTTAAGTTTTTTGAACTTAATTTGAACCTTTATTTTCATTTAGGCACCATTAAGGAATATGAAAGGGGAGTGAGAGAAACATTGTTTGAAATTTGCCTCTCAAATGACTTTAACCCTTTGAATGTGTATTTCAGAGTAGCATTAGCAGGCAACGAATCCAGGAGAGAATTAGGAGTGAGAATAATTTCTGGAGGCCCTGTCCACATCTGGTGTTTCTTCTCTTCCTGCTATATGAGTAGTTGGGGGGCACAGGTATCTTGGGGACAAGATGAGTGGTGAGTCCAGTCATCAAGATCAGGAACACATGAGAGGAAAAATGGAAACTTCCTGCCCCACTTGCTTTTTTCTTCTCCCATTTTTCTCCTGGCTACCAACTCTGCCACCCAAGTCATGAACCATGAACCTGGGAATGACTTTCGTGATACTTCCTTCTCACCGTCTCTACTCTGGACAGGATCCAAGTCTGATGTTTTCTCCTTTGTTCCTTCTCCTCTATCCCTTGGAGTCCTTCACAAGGATAATTATAGAGGTTCCTAATGGACCTTCCACCCAGACCTCTCTCCAATCCAAATTTCATGTTGATTTCAGAGATACCTCTCAAAACCACAAATACGACCAGATTACTTACATGCTTAAAAAAAAAAAAAAAAAAAAAAAGAAAAGAAAAAGACTTGAAAGTGTTCTCAATGCCTTTAGCATAAATCTTAACTCCTAGAACTGGTCCTTATTTTCTGACCAAGCTTACCTTTCGTTGTGGGCCCCATACACTTTTACTCCTGTCCAGGGTCACTGCATCTGCTGTGGTCACTGGTACAGCTCCGAGGGGGTGCGGTTCACAGGAAGTCTATGTTACTGATGACATTCCCTCTGTCAGAAATGGCTCTCCCTGCCCTATCCTTCTTTCTGGCATTTCTCCAAGTACTTCCTTTCCCTGAAAACAGAGCCTTTAGGCCTCTTTATCCTCCATCCAATGTGTATTTCGTATTTCTTTCAAAGTCCTACAACTCTTCAATATTAAGTATTTGTGTACATGCTTTTCTAACTCCTTCTCTTCTCCACCCCAAGTAAAGGTGTAAGCCTTTTGAAAACAGAGGTTCCTTTTTTTTTTTTTTTCAGTTTTTTGATTGTTCATTTAATAAGATTTATTTATTTATTTATTTGATAGAGAGGGAGAGAGAAAACACAAGCAGGGGGAGTGGTAAATGGGAGAAGCAGGATTCCGGACGAGCAGGGAGCTCGATTCGGGATTTGATCCCAGGACTCTGGGATCATGACCTGACCCAAAGGTAGATGCTTAATGACTGAGCCACCCAGATACTCTGAAAACAGAGGTTCTTGTATTTGTTTTTATATTCCCAGCACTAAGCACTTTGCCTGGTGTTTGGAGGTGGTTTATATTTGGAATCAGGGTATGAGCAAACAAATCGTATTTCAAATTCAAATTTGAATCATCAGTAGATGATCATCAAATCATCAATGAATGATTTGATTCAAATCATCCATATTGCATCTGCATGCAGTATCATTAACTTTGGGTTGGTGTGGGCAACTCTGGGTTATCTCTTTAAGTTTTTTCTATGTACATTTGTAGTGTTTCTTTCTATACTAGCTTTGGTCCCAACCTAACAGTGCCTGTCCCTTCTGATTATTTTCTAGTTGCTTCACCTATAGCATCTGTCTCTCGGTGGATTTGGCTTTTCTCCTGGAGTAAGGCTTATCTGCCACCATACACTAGCTGCTCCCTTGTACCATATTCTCCTTGGTGGGGATGAGTGAAGGTTTACTGTGGCTGCACTGTCATTGGCAGCTGTCAGAATCAAAACTCATTAATAAAAAAACTGATAATGCTTCAAAGCACATTACATTACTCCTTCAAAGTCCTTTGTGAACATTATCTTATTAATCATCACAATAGCTCAGGGGAAGATAAACATTGTTGGTTATCTTACCTAGATCATATTTTGAAGGAACTTTTTTTTTATGTTATTGTTTGATTATGCTATGAAATCTGGGTAGTAATTTTCATATCGGCTATTTGGATATAATTTGATATGCTGATGTAAAAATTTCCCTGGATCAGTAACGTGGTTTTTATTTTTATTTTAGATGTCTCACCCGGACTCTTGTCAAATTCTTTCCAGAGAGCTGAGCAAAGAATAACAAGCAAAAAACTCAGATATTTCTGTTCAAGATCTGAAATTTTCTAGATAGTGTGAGACTCATTAAGCCATCATTGGTTCATGTTCTAGAAATCAAAAGATGACTTATCTGCACACATAGTAGGTGCTCAAGTGACTGTTGAATGAATGATGTACCGAATCTGGATGTTTAGAGGAAAGGTTTAAGTAGGAAATTAGGATCCCAGTCAGGAATTCCACTGGTAAAGGTATCAAATAGCAAAAAGAGAATTCTTTTAGGAAAGGAATTTTATTTACAAAACTGGTTGGAAAAATTGACTCGATGGTTCTGTCCCCATATCACCTCTAGCATCCTATATTTCTTTTTTATACCACTTTTCACACATTTTATAATATATTTGTTTACAACTTTAGATCCCCTTCTGTGGCAGGGACCATATGTCCCTACGTACCTGACATATGTGGTCAATTGAATTGACTGTTGAACTGAAAAAGTTAACTAGAGAAATCTTTTCTGTAGAAAGATCGAAAGGAGGATAGGTTCAATTTCAAAATTATAGGAAGGGATTGCCTAATAGTTGAGCACTATAGTCAAATGGGACATCAGTTATTATCAACACTCCTTATGTGAAGAGTTTGAAATCTCAATAATTCAACAAACTGCACAATCTGTGGGAATTTTTTTTTTTTTAAGAGATGAACAGTGTCATCTTGTGTCATCTTGTGTCAGTGTCACAGATTTGGCACTTTCTACTTTCTAAGATGGGGCCTTATTTTGTAACATGTCCATCCAGGTGGAGAGGCCATTGGTGCAATTAAAGCTCTGTTATCTTTGATGCTGGGAAACTGTTGGAGTGAGACTTCATGAGATTTACCTCAAATTTCTTTCTAGTTCAGGCAAACATTTCTGACCTCCTAGATTCTGTCAGCTCTGCCCACCCCATCAACATAGATTTAAAACACCAGGCTAAAGTCAGGCTATAGTGGTAATCAAACGTCTGCCTTTTCTCAACACAATTGTTTTGAGGCAATGGAGTGTGGAGATGCATGGAGAAGGGTGGAACATTTCTTTTATCTTATAGTTCTCCTTCCTGCTTGAGCATATACAGGCTTTCCACTGGCACCCCATCTTCCCACTCTTTTTATTATTATTATTATTATTATTATTTTTGTTTTTTAGTAATCTCTATACCCAATGTGGGGTTCGAACTCATGACCCTGAGATCAAGAATCACATGTTCCTCCAAAAAGCCAACCAGGAACCCCCCCCTTTTTTTTTTAATTTTAATTTTTTTTTTTTTGAGGTGTTGGGGAAAGGGGGAAGACAGAGGAAGAGGGAGAGAGAGACTCTTAAGATCTCACGACCCTGAGATCATGACCTGAGCTGAAATCAAGAGTTGAATGCTTAACCACCTGAACCACCCAGGCGCTCTCAGGTGCCTTCTTCTTAATGGCACTGAAAGCAGTGCTGGCACCCAGGACAAAGATGGAAGCTTTCAGAAAACCCCTTCAATTTGAACATACTCTCAGAAATTTTCTGCCATTATTGAGAAATGCCTGAGTAGAACATACAGGCATTCTATATACCACTTTTTAAGATTGGGAGGTAAAACATATTTATATCTTTCTAAAATCTTGTTCATTCTTGTCTCTTTGTCTTTCAGTAAGAAAGTTGGTACTAACATCCCATAGAGGAAACATAGCAAAGAGGATTAAAAGTGATTCTAGACTCCAAGTAGTAACGTGTACTTTCCACAGCTCTGTGTGGTAGAGAATCTCAGCCAATGACCTCCCAGAAAAATAGTGCTTTCAAAGAAAAACCCAAATTCCTTTTAAAAAAAAAAGATTCCTAATAAATCCAGATTCCTCAGCTTCAACTCTCAAGCTTTGCACTGAGTAGAGCTCATACCAGCATCTATTTCATTCTTTTAACAAAATGCCATTGTTTTGACAAAGTGCCTGTGCTTTAATTGTGTTGCACAGCAATTTTTAGGTGAGTATTCAAAGCAATTGTGACTGTGATTGCTATCCTGAGCAAACTGCTAAATCCCCATTGCTGGGGCTCCTGGGTGGCTCAGTTGGTTAAGCATCTGCCTTTGGCTCAGGTCAAAATCCCAGGGTTCTGGGAACAAGTCCCACATCAGGCTCCCTGCTCAGTGGAGACCCTGCTTCTCCCTCTCCTTCTCCCTCTGCCTGCTGCTCTCCCTGCTTGTGCGCTCTCTCTCTCTCTCTCTCTGTCTCTGTCAAATAAATAAATAAAATCTTAAACAAACAAACAAACAAAAAAACCAAAACAACAACCCAATGCTGAAACTTCTCCCAGGGAGATTTCTGTAACCTTTGGGAGCTAAAGAACTCTTCATGTACTTGATATTCAAAAGACTTTTTTCTAAAACAGTGGAACCCTATTTTGAAGATAAACCTTGGAGCTAGGTCATGGTTTAGGTGGAGGAGCCAAGAAGTTGATGATAAGCGAGCAGGACAGCTAGCCCCCAACTCCTTTTCAATCATGTTGGCTCCCCTGGGAATTTAGCCTCTCCTGTCCTGAGCTCGTCATCTGGTCATTAGCAAATCAAACGTTTTCTAGACTCTTGAATCTTTTTCTTGCAAACCAAGAAGTCACAGTTTGAAAGCTGCTACAGCAAAATTCTAGCTAGCACTTTGCAATTAGAAGGCTGAACAGAATTTCCACACTGTTTACTTTCCTTCTGAAAGCTACAAATACCTTCTAATCTAGAGGAATATTGGACCCATGAAGCTTGAAAGACTGATATTACAGTTGGCAAGTTTGGGGTTGTCATATCTATGACCTTTTGCTGAGAAGGAAAACTTATAACTGGATTATCATTCTGCTCCAGTCTTCGAGATAAACTTAATTTCATCTGTAAGGGTCAATCTTTAACCTTTTGAGTTGCCAAATTAGTTGCAAGTGGAGGTAGGGGAGGGTAACGTGAAGATTAAAGCTCAAACTGAAGCACTTCCCACACTCATCACACTCGTACGGTTTCTCTTCAGTGCCAACTGTCTTATGGGTATGAAGATTTGAGCTACAACTAAAGCGTTTACCACAATCCCCACATTTGTATGGTTTCCCTCCAGTGTGAATTCTGCAATGAACATTCAGATCAGCGCTACGACGGAAGCCCTTCCTATAACTTTCTCAACTGTAGGGTTTCTCTCCTGTGTGGATGGGCAAATGGGCATACAAATGTGAGGTCTGGTTAAAGCTTTTACCACATTCAAGGCACGAATGGAGCTTCTCCCCTGTGTGGACTCTCTGTTGAGTTTGCAGGTTTGAGCTCTGGCTGAAACCCTGGCCCCACTCATGACACCAGTAGTATTTCTTTCCTGTGTTAACATTTTGTTGAATGGCAACAGCTGAGCTATAACGGGTATCCTTCTCATGTGCTCTCTAAGGGGTGGGGGAGACTTTCCGCTGAGTGTACCGGCTGATGACGTTCAAGACTGTGGCCATCACTGAATGCTTTCTCACATTCATTACAGTGGTAGGTCTGTTGGATAAGAGGGGACACCTTTAAGATGTCTTTACCACAGTCGCTGTTGTGAGCTTTGTCTCTTTTCTGCATTGTCATCATGGTGGGGTGAAATACAACTGAAAATGTTAACATATGGAGCAAATATACATAATTGGTTTTTAAAAAAAAAAATTTTTTTTTTGAACATCAGCTGTAAGACCCAATTAGAAGTCTAGCAAACTTGACTCTTTCATGCCTTGATTCCCCGCCCCCCACACACCCCACCCCTGCCATCTTTCTTCTCCCATACCTATGATAAATAGAGCAGTTGCTTAACCTCTCAGGGTTTGGTTTTTCTCTTCTGAAAAATAAACAGATGTTGCCTAAAATGATCAATATGGTCTCTTCAGTTGCTAGTATTTGGTAATTACATGCGGTCTGCTCCCCCATGATCACACAGCCATGTCAGCAGTGCCCAACACAACTCCACAGGCCTCCATTCTCTTAGATTCCCACGTTCCTGACCCTGGAGTTGTGCAACACTGTGACCCCATGTGGGGTGGTTTGAAAGGTGTGACCAACTTTCACTTCAGCCTTAAAAAAATCCTTTCCTTCCAGATGCTTTGAAATGTTGCCACTGGAGACCCAAGTTTAAATATTATTCTCTCCAGTATGATTCTTGGACTGATAACACATTAAATCATTAACAAGTTATGTGAATTGTTTTTATTTCTTCCATGACAGGAAGACCCTAGCGAAGTATGAGAACTCTGGGTAGATGGGGTAGGGAGGGAAAACTTCCTTTCACCTCTTATGTTCTGTGGCCCAAGAATTAAGCTGACATAAAACAGATTAACATGGGAAAAATGTACATGTTTTATTTAGTATTTTTGTGTACACATAAGAGTCTTCAAAAGGAAAAACGAAGACCCAGAGGAGTCATTAGGACCCAAAGCTTATATAAATTTTATTTTCTTTTTTTTAAAGATTTTATTTATTTATTTGAGAAAAATAGAGAGCTAGAAAGCGTGAACTAGAGGGAGAGGGAGAGACAGCCTGAAGCAGACTCTGTGCTGAGCATGAAGCCTGAAGTGGGGCTCCATCTCATAAGCCCTGAGATCGGGACCTGAGCCAAAACCAACAGTTGGCCACTTAACTGACCGAGCCATCCAGGCATTCCTTATATGGGTTTTTAAACCAAGAATGATACACTGTGTGGATATGACAAGACAGAGGAGCTTGGGCTCAGGGCAATAGATTTTGGAACAGAGACTAAGAAATACATGGCGGAAGCTAACGGAAGGTGAGGCTTATTTCAGTAGGTTTGTTTGTACAAGGCTGTGTTGGCAACTCCCAGTCTTCAGTCTTAAGAATGTTCTTTTCCTGGCACAGGAAGGGCACCTTTCTCATGGGAAATCTCCTTACCTGCTTTTAGGTAGAAAGGGAGAGGTCAGAGAATTCTTCCAGGATCTGCTACTTCTCAAAGTGCCTTCAGCTCATAAGATCAAGATGTCAAAGTAGCATATCTTGCGGTGAAATGTTCTGGACCCCTTCACCAAAGATGATGGTGGCGAGGAGAGGGGTTAGATGAAGGAAGAACCAGAAATAATTCAAATAATTCAAATCTTGGCCCCATTGATAAGTCATGTGACCATGGGGAATCAATTAATTAAATAAGTAAAGCATTGTGAGCCTCAGTTTCCAAATCCGTCAGGTTGTAGTACCTTCCCTTAGAGAACCATTGTGAAGACTCAGCCTTGTGCTGCAAGAAGCACATGGCGTAAAGTAGGTGTTCATTAAACACAACTATTACCTATTATTTCACAATTTTATACAAAGCTAGATCTGCTATTAGATATTTTGATCATCCAGTGGAAAACAAATAGAAAGTCTTGGTATTCAAGAGAAAAACAGACACACCTTCTTACTTGAGGAACAACCTTTTATTTCATAAATCTGCTGTGCCTGTGGCACAGCCTGGTTGGGATGCCAAGAAGTATTTGTTCTCTGATTATCCTCACACATCCTCCAACACCTCTCAGTTGTCTGGCACATGTGAAAATGGGATGGTGCTCTCTAAACAGTAAAATCATTATGTTAAAAGCGCATCTTATTTTCTTCCATTTGAATATCAACTATAGCGCTGGAGTTATTCTTTGTTTTTGTTAGGCAGCAGGTTTTTTCCTCTCTCTTTTTTATCTGTCTTCCATTAAAGAAGTATTTTCTGATTGCTTACCCCATTTATTTTGTGGAAATAAGAGTCTATTGTTCTATCAGAGAAAAAAAAACACTACAATAACCATTTAGAATGAGAAGGAAGGAAAGTATTTTGGAAAAAAAAATAATTCCTTTCCCATATTTCTTTTAAGTTGTATATTTTGGAACTAGTTTTCCATTATAAGGACCTTCTCTTTTGTTTATTAAAAAAAAAAAAAAAACAACTCTAAGAAGACAAAACCCATAGGATTTGTCCATTTTCCTAGCTAATTTTCAGGCACAATGCAAAGCTGCCATTAAGAATCTCTGTTCTTTGTCCAGTCCCATTTAAAAATATTTCTTTAGAGATTACAAAGGATTTCAAAAACATGTTAAAGGACTCCTCTTAAAAAGTGGACTCCCCTTGGGAACTTGGAAATCAAATTTTTAAACTGTTCTTCTGAGCTGCCTCTGAAATTTAATCTTGAATAGTATTATATTGTCTTCCTAGCAATGGTTTGCTTGATCTAGCTTTCAGGTAGCACGAGCCCAGAGATGGAGGTGGCCATACGGTATACTGCATTTGGGGGTTTTATTCGCATATTTTATCTCAGCTCACCATGTAGATTGTAGAGGTAGATTCTTTTTTATGGAAATTAGTTCCTTTTTTCTACCTAGAAATATTTGTTCTGAGACGTATTTGTTAACAATTTTTCTTTGTCTGTCTTAGGTGTGTTAGTGTTTTTCCTTATCAAATAGATTATAAATTCTGTGAAGCTGGGGGACCCTGTATAGGATTGGAATTCTCTGTGGTGTTTAGTTCAGGTCTTTGTAGCTGCCTCATAAATACTGTACTTACCCATTTATTGGTTGATTATCTGTTAGTCAATCTATAATTCAGTAGAAAATTAGAAAGAGGCTCGAGGCTCTCTCTTTATGTTGCATTTGGCTAACAGGAAAGAACTTCCAAAGCAAACTACTCACTTACTTCTCTGCCGTCATGACACACCCCTTCCCTCCTGAGCTGTAAAAAGCCAACCAAGGCGGCAGGTCTCAGCTCAGCCTCATGCTTTGACTGATGGAAAGATTTAGCGGGTTCTCAGAACCTTTTGTATCAGATCTGCCAACTGTAGGTAGACAAACACGGCCTTTGGATGATTTGCAGAGATACTTCCTTCTCTTGGAAGAGACGGTCAAGTACTGGCTGCACTTCTCTTTCACTGTTGTGGTGAACTCCTTTAAGGAGTGATGCGATCACATCGACTTACCAACATTAGTTTGGGAGCGGACATCAGCCTTCATCTGCTCCGACTCCGCCATTTTATTCAAGAGAGGCCCAGAGAGTACAAGGGGTTAATAAGGCCAAACACCATAACCAGATTCTTTATCTAGTCCCCCTTCCCCTTTGCTTCACTGTTTCTCGTGGATAAACAAAGGGATCGCCCCAGATTCAGGGACAAGCTTTATCTTTCCTTTTCTGATTTCCCTTGCTTGCTAACAAAATAGAGATGTCACAGTAATGGAAATGTTTGCAGTTTCTACCTGTACCTCTTCTGGAATTTAATGTTGAGAGTTAGATCAGAATGCGAGGCACTGGAAAGCTATTTAGCAGAAATGTGCCATGTAAGGTGTATTTTTGAGGTCAAAAATTTTAGAAAACGACAATTCTGGAGAAAGGCCAAAGAGTAAACATCTACCGTTGTTTTTCCGGTTGCATCATGATAATAAATTTAAATTTGTATAACAAAGAATACATGACTTTTAGGAGGTATATAAATACTAGCTCTGATGGAACCAAATAACACAGACTTGTTATTGTTCTCATCACCACAGTTTGAAAGGTGTGGCAGGAGAAAGCGAACAGAGAATCTTAGATGAAACACAATATTGATATTTGGCATGGTCGGATGAATTTCCACCCAAAGATACGAAATCCCTTTACCCACACCAATTATGCCTCCTCGATGGGACCAGCCCGTGGCACAGCTGGAAAACCAGCAGAGGTTGACTTTGGCTCCTTCTCTTGCTGTACCCCCTTTTCTTTTTGGTACTCTTCTCACAGTTCCTCAAAGATGGTTCCTCAAACTTTAACGACCACCTGAAATTGTGCTCCTGCCATGGATTGTTCAAAAATAGATTTCTAGGCTTCAGCCGACCTACTGAATCAGCGTTATCTGTGCGTGGAGTCCAGAACTTTCCATTTTTGACCACCCCATGATCTTCCGCACACTGAGCTTTGAAACCCACTGAGCTAATAAGCTCTCCAGACTCCCAGAGGTTTATGTTCTTTTATTGATGAATCTGCTCCTTTGAGCTGTAGGTGACAGATGCAATCTGATGTGAGCGCTCCCCAATGATCTTGGAAATGCTTTTCTTTGTTTTAGGACAGAAGAAGAACAATCTCTTTTTAGAATCTTTAAGATCTTAACTGATTTTTAATATTTAATTTTATCTTGCACAGAGATTTCGATCACTAAGGAGGCTAGAGCAGTTGAACAGGCCTGGTGTTTGAAATCAGAGTCTTGGGTTTAAATCCTGACTCCATCTTTGGGGGATCTAACCAATTTCCTTATCTGTTCCTATCTTCATTTTCTTCATTTATAGAATGGAGTTATAAATATATGTGTGTATACTGAGGTACTATTCTGAGAAGAAAACGAGATGGCTGTGTTTAGAAGCTTGCCTAGGATATGTTAGATGCCACAAACATATTCAATGCATACAGACCACTGAGGGCCTTATATTAATTGGTTGTGGTGGGATGTAGAGTGGTGAATAAAAATGCAACTTCAATCTAACAAAGACGTTAAGTGAAATCAACAAGAAAGAGCTGTAAATTGTTTCCATAGGATGTAAGTGTTAAAACAACATTCATTCATCTGTCAAGTATTAATTGAATTTTTTAAAAAAGATTTTATTTACTTATTCAACAGACAGAGATCACAAGTAGGCAGAGAGGCAGGCAAAGAGAGAGAGAGAGGAAGCAGGCTTCCTATGGAGCAGAGAGCCCGATGCGGGGCTTGATCCCAGGACCCTGGGATCATGACCCGAGTTGAAGGCAGAGAGTTTAAGCCACTGAGCCACCCAGGTGCTCCAGTGCACACATAATTAAATGGATGACATCCAGTATTGAGAAGTGCTCTGAAAGGAGAAAAGCAGGGTTACGTTGGAGAGGTAGGTTAGTTTTGTAGGGCTGCTGTAACAAATTACAACAAACTGGGAGGCTTAAAAACAACACAGATTTATTCCTTCACAGTTTTAGAGGCCAGAAATCTATGATCAAGATGTTGGCAGGCTTGGTTTGTTCTAGTGGTTCTGAGGGAAAATTTGGTTGAGGCTTCTCCTCTAGCTTCTGATGGTTGCTGGCAACCCTTGGCGTTCCTTGGCTTGTAGGAACACCATTATCGCTTCTGCTTCCATTTTCCCATGGCATTTTTCTCTTCTGATAAGTACACCTGTCACTGGATTTAGGGGCCACTCTCAGTCTAAGATGATCTCATCTCAGGGACCTTAACTTAATTACATTTGCAAAGCACTTCCCCCCATCCCCACCCCCAAAATAAGGTCAGCTTCACAGACTTGGACATAATTTTGGGGGTGTCATGACTCAATCCACTGTAAGAGAGACTGTGGCTGGATGAGAAGTGGGCAGGCTACTTTACATAGAATAGTTTGAGAAGGCCTTTCAAGGAGGAGATACTGAGCTATGATTTGGATCACAGGAAGGAACCAGCCATTTGAAGAGTTCCAGTAAAAGTGAATAACATGTGTGAAAGTCCTGTGCTAGAAATGAACATGGAAGACTCAAGGAAAGGGAAGAAGGTCAGTGTGGATGGAGCACTCAGAGTAAAGGGGAGATAGATAAAGATATGGGGTGAAATCAGAGGGGTAAGAGAGGGGCCAAATCATATAGGGTTTTATAGTTAATAATTTTGTGCTTGATTTTATTATTGCACTAGTAAGGCACAGGAGACGCTTTATTGAAGAGGTAGAGTTAACAGATATGCAATTCTGGCACTTAAAGGAAAGATCTAGATCAGATAGATATTTGCTAGTCATCCAAATATAGATGGTATTTTATGCAATGGGGACAGGATGTGGTCACCTAAGGAAAGAATGGCAAAAAAGAAGGATGGAGTTCTGGTTTATCTTAATATTTATAGTCCAGGAAGAGGATCAGGCAAAAGAGAGTAGGAAAGAGTGGGCAGTGGATGAGACATAAGCCAGATTCCTGTGGTGCTGTGGAACCCAACAGAAGACAAGTTTTGAAGGAGGGATTGGCCAACTGTGTTGAATACTGGAAAAAGGTTGAGGAAAATGATACCACCAACAACTTGGCAAAATGCACAACAGTAGTGTCTTGAAAAAAGTGGATTTCATGGAGTGACAGTGTTGAAAGTCCAACTGAAGTGCTGAAGAGAAAATGGGGCTTGGGGAAATGGAGGCAGTATGTTTAGGTAAAATCCCTGTTAAAATTTTTGTTATGAACAAGTAGACATACAATTTACTATCCAAGTCAGGGAGGAGGGGGCTCATATTAAGAATAAATAAAATCACCTGCACAGCAAAGGCAACAGTCAACAAAACAAAGAGGTAACCCACGGAATGGGAGAAGATATTTGCAACTGACACTACAAAGGGCTGATATCTAAGATCTATAAAGAACTCCTCAAACTCAACACACACAAGACAGATAATCACATCAAAAAATGGGCAGAAGACATGAACAGACACTTCTTAAAGAAGACATACAAATGGCTAACAGACACATAAAAAAATGTTCATCCTCATTAGCCTTCAGGGAGATTCAAATCAAAACCATATTGAGATACCACCTTACACCAGTTTGAATGGCTAAAATTAACAAGACAGTAAACAACAAGTGTTGGAGAGGATGTGGAGAAAGGAGAACCCTCTTACACTGTTGGTAGGAATGCAAGTTGGTGCAGCCATTTTGGAAAACAGTGTGGAGATTCCTTAAGAAATTAAAAATAGAGGTTCCCTATGACCCTGAAATTGCACTACTGAGTATTTACCTCAAAGATACAGATGAAGTGAAAAGAAGGGCCATATCTACCCCAATGTTCATAGCAGCAATGGCCACAGTAGCCAAACTGTGGAAAGAAACTAGATGCCCTTTAACAGACAAACGGATAAAGAAGCTATGATCCATATATACTATGGAGTATTATGCCTCCATCAGAAAGGATGAATACCCAACTTTTGTATCAACATGGACAGGACTAGAAGAGATTATGCTGAGAGAAATAAGTCAAACAGAGAGAGTCAATTATCATATGGTTTCACTTACTTGTGGAGCATAAGAACTAACATGGAGGACATTGAGAGATGGAGAGGTGAGTTGGGGGAAATCAAGGGGGAGACAAACCATGAGAGACTGTGAACTCTGAGAAACAAACTGGGGGTTTGGGAGGGGAGAGGGGTGGGGGGGTTGGGTGAGCCTGGTGGTGGGTGTTAAGAAGGGCATGTATTGCATGGAGCACTGGGTGGTGTGCATAAACAATGAATTTTGGAACACTGAAATAAAATAAAACAAAATGAAATAAAATAAAATAAAAACTTCTAACAGAAAAGAAAAAAAGAATAAATAAAATTATATAATTAAAAGAAATCAGGTTATTGAAGCATAGTTTATATACTCTATCCTTTCAAGTGTATGGTTTGATGAATAAAATTATATAACTTTTGAAATAATTATTTATTAGCAAATTGGTTTTAATAAACCTGATGGATGTGAAAGTTTTTTTCAAAAACCATTTTCAAAAAGAAAATTCTCTCTAAAAATAAGTATATTTATTCACTATGTGTAAAAAGGAAAAAAAATTTATCCTCACTATATTGATTTTCTGAACAATAAAAACAACATAAGCAAAATAATCATTCTTGGCGTATTGTCCATAAATTTACAGAACCCTTTGTTGTATTTCTCTCCATCATTTTTCTAAAGAATGTACTTTTTCCAATGTGGCCTTAGTATCTGGATTTTTCTTTCATAAAACTGCCTGCAGTCTTTTTTAGTGTTAAATTTTATTGTTTAAAATTTGAAATCGTGACACCTTATTTACTCTTCTTTGCAAAACACAATATTTAAAATGAAGAATATCCTCTCTTTACTAGCTCTGGGATATGTGGTAAGGTCAGAGCAAATCCTATTGAGGACATCCCCAGTCCTGATTTTTTCTTTTTGGCTAGGGATAATAGATTGTTAAATATTTGAGCTCCTTTTTTGTACAATTATGGTCTTTTTTCCTTCATTCAAATTATCTTCTCAAATATTTTTGTAAGACAAAACTCTCTAATACACTTATATGTACACTTATTTATAATTTAATATAAATTATTATTTTATACTATAATATACCTTATTGTTTATAATATATAATATAATTATAAATAAATTATTATAATTTATTATAAATTTATTTATAATTTATAACTTAATTATAATTCTTTGGATTATTATACAAATGTTGATGCTATAACATAATACCCTTTCTCAACTTCCTTTTTACTTCTGTAAAAAATATGAAATTTTTTTCAACAACAAAAGCTCTATCAAAATATGGTTCCCACGAGTGAAGAGATTCTAAAATACAATCCTGGGCCGCCATCCTGCCGTGTACTGCTTGCTGTTATTGACCATGTCTTCTCACAAGACTTTCAGGATCAAGCAATTCCTGGCCAAGAAACAAAAGCAGAATCGTCCCATTTCTCAGTGGATTCTGATGAAAACTGGTAATAAAATCAGGTACAACTCCAAGAGGAGGCACTGGAGGAGAACCAAGCTGGGTCTCTAAGGCATCCCACATCACGCGATGACACACCTAATTGGCACCACATATTTAATGAGGCTACTTGAAGATCATGTGTTCTATTCCGTCACCCTGTAAACACCTTCTGCCTGGCCAATAGATACCATTTATCAGCGAAAGATTTTTCTGTTACTATAGCTCTGCACCAGTGGGTTGGTTTGGTAATAAATGTGAGGCCTTTGAGCTGTAAAAAAATAAATTAATTAATTAGATTAAGTTAAATACAATCCCAGGGGGTCCTGGGTGGCTCAGTTGGTTCATCTTCTGACTCTTGATCTCAGCTCACATCATCTGGTCACGAGTTCAAGCTCCATATTGGAGCTACTTCCTAGTGTGGAGCCTACTTAAAAAAAAAAAATCAATAAAATACATACATACATACATACAATTATGGCATCTTACAATCAAATCTTGGATAAAGAGTGAGCCCTTATCATTTAATGTATTTAGTTCCTTTTTGCTTTTGTAAGGGTCAATTTCAGCACCTTCATATCTCTAGGCTTTATTTCTAATCATTGCAGTTTGAAGGTTTTTTTTAATGCTCCACATATTGGCTGCTTTGGTTAAAGACTTCCAGCTGATTCTAAACAAAATACAACCATAATTTAGAGGACTTGTTTACAGAAAGCACAGTACCATTAGAAAGCACCATACCACTGGCTGATTTACAAAGTAATATTTCAAAAAGACACTTCTTTTTTTAAAAGATTTATTTATTTTATATGTAGAGAGAGAGTAAGAGTGAGAGGGTGCAGGTGGTGGGAGAGACAGAGGGAGAGGGAGAGAGAGAATCTCAAGCAGACTGCCTGCTGAGTGCCCAGTGAGGGGCTTGATTCCACGACCCTGAGATCGAGACCTTAATAGACACCTGGACACTCAATTGACAGAGCCACCCAGGTGTCCCTTAAGAAGATACTTCTAAACTCTAATCCATGTCAGGCGTTAAGGTGAGAAAGAATTTACTGCTATACTGAAATAATTTTGTATTCAATATTTAGAAGTCCAGTTACTTTGTGTAAATACTAAAATATATTTCCATGATGGCCAGTACATTACCACAAGTTTTTGCATGCGATTACGAGCCATGGGAACACCAGCACTAGTTCCGAGAACCTGTCTGTTCCAAAGTTCCTTCATTTAGTGGGAATACTGTGTTGAATCATGACAGTGTTCTACCACATTTGCTTTTTTATTAGTATCACACACACAAAATTTTATCTTCCTTGTTGAACTTTGGTGGGTTCCTAATAGTGTGCACCATGGTGTGAGATATTTCAGCATTTTCAGAATAGCCTCCTAAAACGGTCCTCTATTCCATGAAATAAATTAAATAACCAAATGATTCTTGGAATTTAACTTAATTTATTTTTTATTTACTGACATATTTTTTATTACTGACATAAAACAGGAGTTATTTTAATATGTGCCAAAGTCTTCTGTTAATGCAGTCAACATACTATAGTCATCACTTCACTTTTCACACATGTAAAAGAAAACCTGGAACAAAAATGGGGAAAATGAGTTTATAAGAGCAGTCCCTGGGTCTAAATGAAAAGTCATGCCTCATAGAATGAAATGTACACATACCTGTAGCTGCACATATGAAATGACCATTTTTGGGCATAGTCCTCTTAAACTCACTAGTAGGCTTTGTAATAGATGTTGATGTTTTTTCAACATAGGAGTCTTCTGGTTTTGGCCCCAGTGGTGGATACTAATGTCAGCAAACATTTTGCCCTATTAACATTCTGTGTTAATGGCAACAAACGTATGTCACCAGCTGTTCTCTGAGAAGCGGAAATTCTGAACTTAATTTTGAACGTGCATTTTTATTTTTTTGAGATCATTGCTACCAGAAGAGTTTATTGAAAGATAGAAATGCTTTATCAAACAAACAATAAATAAGTAATTTAAAAATGATTAATATGCTTTAAGGTTGGACTACTCAGGCTGTGTTCTTTTATATATTTCTCTTGTATCTGACTTGTGATTTCTCACATTTCTCACTGACGCCATCTGGGGACCTGGGAACCTTGTGCTGCTTGTAGTTCATGGCCCGGGCAAGGATCCACTGGCAGGTGCATCCCCTCTGGGTCTAGAAGGAATTAATTCCCCCCATCTACTCCTCTCCGAACAGCTTCGTTTGACCAGCCACAGGACCAGCGTGTTGCCCCTGAAGCAAGGTGGTGGTTACACTGTATCACAAAAGGGCAAAGGGATGCCTTACCACCGTTACCACTGCTGTCTTTCTTATTTAACCAAATGTTAAAAGTGCAATTGTTGTCTGTGCATGAAGCTCGCACACTAAGGGCTACAAGTGAGGCAGATACCTGAACCAAGTATCTGAGAGCTCTATCACACCTCTTTCCACTCATTTTTTTTTAAATTTAATTAAAAAATTAATATCAGGAATAAAATACTATCAGGAATATTGCCTTATTTTGAAAAATGAAAAAATCTGTAACCAGTGTTGAACCAGACAGACCATACACCAGGACAGCCGGAGTGAAACAGGCATGTCCTGGGGAAACTGGTACAAAGGTCACCTTGGTAATGATAAGGAGCAGAGGAGTGGGGCTATAGCCAGAGTGGGATATAAGGCCAAATGAATGTTTGTCCCTGGTTTTTAAGATAGAAGAGACTAAGAGATGCCCTGACCATTACAGGGTTTGGGTTAAAAGACTTATAACACAGACTGGAACCTTCAAAAAGAACTTTTCTGGAAGAGACCATCCCTGAGCTGGGGTTGACTAGAATAGTGTTGAGGAGGAAGTTTTGGGGATGGGGCATCACAGTGGAGGGACCATCATAATAAAGACAGGTTAAGTGAAGTGAAACCCTAAGCATAGAAGCAAATTTCTTTTTTCTTTCCCTTCCTTCCTTCCTTCCTTCCTTCCTTCCTTCCTTCCTTTTAAAGATTTTATTTATTTATTTGACACAGAGAGAGAGAGACAGCGAGAGAGGGAACACAAGCAGTAGAGGTAGAGGAGGAAGCAGGCTCTCCACTGAGCAGGGAGCCTGATGCAGGGCTCGATCCCAAGACCCTGGGATCATGACCTAAGTGGAAGGCAGATACTTAACGACTGAACCACTCAGGTGCCCCAGAAGAAAATTTCTTAAAAGAATATATATAAAGGAACAGAGGAATGGATCAAGGAAAGAATCCTAAAAAATGAGGAGGCAAAGTGGAAAAAAAAAGTCAATGAGACAGAGAAAGGTCAAGGTCAGAAGAGCACAAGGTCTTTGAAGTCAAAAGAGGGAATGTCCCACAGAATCAAGTGCAGCAGAAGACCAGAAATGTTAGATTTGACCACTGAGAGGTCACCTGGCAACTTTCAGAGCGTTGGGGTGGAGATGGGGGCAGAAGTGATGGAGGTCATTTCAAGGTTGACTACACCCTTACCAGCCGGGGACAGAACACTGTATAAGACACAGAAAGGCAAAACAGAAGGAGAAAATGAAGCTTCCATCAGAAAGGGGCATATGATCCCCGGAGGGTGTCATTGGTGCGTGTTTATGTTGTGGGTAGGGATTAAGTGGAATTGGACAGGTTCAAGAAAAAAGAGGGGGAGATGTTAGTAGAGGAAGGCCCTGTAGGAAGCTCTTCTGCTTCTTGTCAAGCAGAAAGGATGACAAGGGCAGATAAGGAGGGGCTGTTTTTGAACTTGATGACCAAATTACGATGTACAAGTAGCAGTTTATTTCACTGTTACTTGTTTATTGTCCTTACCACTAATTAGAGAATAAGGCCATGAGGATGGATACTCTTTCTGTTTGCCTAATGCTGTGTGCCTGGTGTCTAGTGCACATGTGAAGTGCTCAGTTAATCTTTACTGGGGAGTCAAATGAGTGAAAAAGACTGCCATTTTCTGAGGCTGCCTGAGAGTTCAAAATACGGGATTAGGCTTTCTGACAAAATTTAATATAAAATTTAAGATAAAAATTAACATAATTTAATATAAAAATTAATATAAATGGTCAATTGCACTACAACTTTAAATTGTCATTTTTATTCAGAGTAGGGGCACAGACTATAATTCAACCTTAGGAGGCTGACATTGAGGGCCCCCCAAAATATACACATATATATGTTATTTCATCTCATATTTTTTTTAAATCAATGTCTAAACATTGTCTTTAATCACCTTCTTTTTTTTTTTTTAAAGATTTTATTTATTTATTTGACAGGAAGAGATCACAAGTAGGCAGAGAAGCAGGCAGAGAGAGGAAGGGAAGCAGACTCCCTGCTGAGCAGAGAGCCTGATGTGGGGCTCGATCCCAGGACCCTGAGATCATGACCTGAGCCAAACAAAGGCAGAGGCTTTAACCCACTGAGCCACCCAGGCGCCCCTCATCTCATATTTTTGAGAACTGTGTGCTAAAGCAGTTAGTTGTACTGTGTTTTCACTGATGAGAAAGCCAGCAGCTTTCCTGTGACAGTCACACAGAAGTCGGTGGTAGAGGTCAGATTTGAACTCAGTATGGTCGGCTTCCAAAGTTCCCGTTCACATTCTTATAGAGGAGCTCTGTAGAGCCATCGTTTTCAATTATTTCCGGACATTCTGATGTTTCTCCTGGGATTGTCACTTAGAAGTGCTTTTGGGGTGACTGACATCAGCTGCCATGCCCACTAGAATGTGAACTCCAAGAGGGCAGGCGGTAATTTTTTATTCCCTGCACTGTTTTGTTCCCAGCAATGCTTTCCTGGCACTTGGATTATGGTCTGTGCTCAGCAACTGTTGGTTGAATTGATGGAAGAATGAATAGAGCACGTCTGGGGTGTTTCTTTCTTCTAGGTGGTCTTTGAGGACTGTGCAAAGCCAGGCTCCTAGGGGAGGGGCCAGCTTTAACTCCCACTGTTCACTGAATACACGTCAGGGAAGAGAAAGACCGGGGAGAGGACCTGAGGAAAGGGGGTCCACGAATGGGCATGATTTGGTGGAGCTGATCTGCTCTTCAATTTGGTGGGTGATTGACAGCGACAACCCATCTGTAGGAGATTGTCACTAATCATGCCAGTGGGTGTTTGAAATGGTTGGCTGGTCCCGACCTCTTATGTAATGTATGAGAACATGAATTGTCCCCCAAAGTTGCTTTATAAGCTCAAGTGGTTGTCCTCCCCATATTTTTTTTATATTCCTTCATAAATAAAGCAGTATTTCAAGTAAGTGATGGCATTAAGTATATGGAAAGCTACTACGTGTTTAGATCAGCCTAAGACAATTTAATATTTTTCTATTAAAAATTTAATATTTAATAGTCATTCTATAAATATTTATTGGATACCTACTATGGACCCAACATTAACGAACATTATGTTACTATATATAGCTTATAAATATAGGGAATGTTTAAGTCACAGCAGACTTTCAAACATAGTAACTAGGAACTAATAACAGTTGCAGATTATTTAAAGTTAATCTGAATTAATTTTGAATGCAGTCTATATGTGCTTTCCTGTTCCCTACCTGAGAGATGACTGTATTAGTGCATGTACCCACTTGGACCTCTGGAGTTGGTATCAAGATTATGATTATTATTTTTTAAGATTTTATTGTAAGTAATCTTTATATCCAATGTGGGGCTTGAACTCACAACCCTGATATCAAGTTGCATGCTTTGCTGACTGAACCAGCTGGGCCTACTGGCATAAAGATTATTTTAAAGTGAAAATGTTTGAGCCACAGAAGCTGCAGAAAAAAATCTTGCTAGAACTTCCCCTGACCTGACTAATACAAAGTTTTCTGAAAGTGTCCCTGTCATTAACCTCCCTCAGAGAGTTTCCTAAGAATTCAATATCATGGAAACAGACTGCCCATTCCCATAAGCATCAAAAAAATGAGTAGAAACTTCCATACTCTCCTACTGAAGCCCTAAGCTGCCCCCCTTTTGTTAAGTTGGTACATATACACACGTTACTCACTGCTAAGCTACTACCATGTGCATGTGTAAATACACCTTGTCTTTTCTCCCGTTAATCTGTCAGTTAATTTGCAGGCCCCCATCACTAGACCTGTTAGTAGAAAAACAGTTTTCCCTCCCAACATTAGCCTATTGTTGGCTAGCAATTCACAGTTTAACAGGAGGTGTTGAACAGTGCAGTATATTCAATCCAAGTTATGCTTAACATCTAGAACTTTTTGCTAGTGCTTGCAGATGAAAACACATCCGGGGAACTTGAGTTTAATGCTCTCTGCTACTGACTCCTCCATTACTAACTGGGTGATCTTTTTTTTTTTTTTTTTTTTTTTAAGATTTTATTTATTTGTCAGAGAGAGAGGGAGAGAGAGCGAGCACAGGCAGACAGAATGGCAGGCAGAGGCAGAGGGAGAAGCAGGCTCTCGGCCGAGCAAGGAGCCGGATGTGGGACTCGATCCCAGGACGCTGGGATCATGACCTGAGCCGAAGGCATCTGCTTAACCAACTGAGCCACCCAGGCGTCCCTAGCTGGGTGATCTTGAACAGACAAATTAATCTCTCTGTGCCACCGTTTTCTTACCCATAAGATGGGAATAAAAGTGGTACTTCATGGGGTGGCTTTGAGGCTAAATGAGGTAACAGATGTGAAGCTCTTAGAAAAGGGAGGGCTGTATCCTTAGGGCTCCATTAGATAGTTTTAGTCCAAGGTCTCCACAGCAATGGTAGAGGGCCCTGGCCACTTCCCTTGCTGATACTCTTCATAGTTTATGGTTTCTGAATGTCTTGGGCTCATTATAGAAACTTGCAAGGTTTTGAGCACTCAAAACCCACCCAAATGTCACTATACTTTGAAAGGCCTATTAGCCATGCAAATGTGAAGCTGCCAGTATTATAAATAATTACAATAAAGGAAGTAATTACACCCACTAACTGGTACTTTGCAGGCCATTCAGGTTTCCAGAAGTTGACTTCCATGAGTTAGAAAAGAGAAAGGAAAGAAAGGCAAAATAATCTGTTTCTGAGTGTATAGCATTTTGCTCATCTTGTTTATCTGAAGTCAGAGTTAACACACCTACAGTTTAAATAATAATAAGAATGACTATCATTTATTGATACTTACCAAATGTCAGGATCCCTGCTAATCTTTTCATAAACATTATCTCATCTGACCTTTAATGAAATCCAATATGATGGACACTGTTATTTCTGCTAAACAAGTGGGGAAATTGAGCATTTTAAGGTTTAAATAACATGTCTAAATTCCCATGTCTAGAAGTGGTAGAGGTTCTATTTGAAGCCACTCAGCACCTAATTCTAAAGCCAGACTTCTTAACCACCACCGTTGAACAACTTCTGTAGTTTGTTTGCTGATGGACTATACTCAGAGTCGTATTTTATCCAAAACAAATCTTAAGGGTGGGCATAAAAGTGTGTATCTAAATATGAAATATAAACATACATTACCAAAAAATCTTTTCTTTTGTGAATGCAAAGGACATTAATTTCTCTTCCTTGTTCTCACTTCCCTCCTCCTCCTTTTCCACCAAAGACTAGGGGAGCACGAAGACAGAGTACCCCCCCCGGTTGCAGAGGCTGACCTGATCCTATGGAAAGGAATAACTTCTGAACCCAGAGATGCTTTCAATCGCCCTAAAGCCCTCATGCTTTGCTTTGTTAGCTGCTGTATTTATAACCCATCTTTCTTCTAAAGATCTCAAAGGCTCTGAAACTTGTGTTCTTGTCATTGGGTTGTGACTCAAATATATGTAAATTTCAATTTCAATTTAAAAAGGGAATGATTAATTTAGGGGAAGCCTTGCTTACTTGGTGCTGACTTGTTTCTTTTTCCTGTGTTGAGCATGAAGTTTCTGAGTCAGCAAGCATGTCCCTCTACAGTAGAATGGTGACCTAGCATCTCTCTTTGTTGAGTCAGAGGGTGCTGGAGGCTCGCGTTTCCTTTGGGTTGAGTGTCTATACAAAGCTCTGTCACGCATACTTTTTACTCCTGCAATGCATCAGGTAACAAGCAGCGGCAAAGGTGAACCCCTAGGGATGCCAGCAGGACTACTCACTGAGAGGAAATGGTTTGTGATAAAGAATCATCTGCAGCTAAAGGCTTTTATTCCCCTTCTAAGCTTGTTTCACGTTTAAATATTGCTTATATGGAAAAAAAGTCAGTGATATTTTGAGTGTGTGTGCATTATTTTTTAAGTCGAGGTGATTCTAATATGATCAGCAGAAATCATGAATGACTAATTTGGGTTCTGCTTGTTACAAAAACATCTGTGCGATTTCTTTTTCTGATAAGTACATTTGATTGAGGGTATTCCAGAAAATTCTGCTTTTCGCATTTTAATATTCTCAGGAAATATTTATTTATGCTTATTGTGTGCAAAGCTCTGTACTAGACTGGGGAGGGAGGTTATCAGAAGGAGAAAGAAAAGAAGACATCAAGAGAGCTTATTATCTGGAGGAGGAGGCATCAGATATACACTCCAGAAGGACAGGGAAAGTGGTTGGTCTCTTTTGTCAATTACATGTGGTATGAAATCTCCGGTTTCCAAACTGGGACCTTAAAGTTGGAATTGTTGCTGCTAATACATCTGGTTCTAGCAATAGCCTTTCAGAGCTTTTGCTTTCAAATACTCATGCAAACATCACACTTCATTAATCAGCCCATGCTGGATTGATATTATCCAAGTTAACTGAGAGTAACCGAAAATATGAAGAAGAGGGGGAGACAGTCTCCAAACAATTTGAAGCTTTTTTATTTCCTAGCTTTAGGGCTAACTTAATGTGTTTTCTGTTCTGAGTGACATCTTCCCTGTTCATCCCTACCCTAGTTATAAAGCTACCGAGTAGCTCTTTAAAAATCGCGATTGAGGCTCCTGGGTGGCTCAGTTGGTTAAGCAACTGCCTTCAGCTCAGGGGATGATCCTGGAGTCCCCGGATCGAGTCCCACATCAGACTCCTGGCTCTACGGGGAGTCTGCTTCTCCCTCTGACCTTCTCCCCTCTCAGTCTCTCTCTCAAAAAAATCAAATCTTAAAAAGAAAAAAAAAAAAGTCATTACTCAGGGGAAGGAGAAAATGAAAGAATGGTATTAAAGTCTTCTCACCATGAAGGAGAAGGGAAGAGGGAAGAATTTTCTAGGGGAATGCTTAGACTCAGGATGAATCTTAAGAGATTGAGTTGAATATTTTCCTCCAGTAGAAAATTCCTGCTTTCCAACCCCTGACTGTTGGTCAAGTAGGTCCAAAGCAAGTGCCTCAAATGACTTCTAGATGACTCCTTTTGTGTGTCCCACTCACAAGGATTAGTCAGGTTTTTCTCAGTTGCAGGTGACAGAAAGCTGGCTCAGTATAGTTGACACAAAAATAGGAGTCTTTTGCTCTAGGTAAGTGGGTAGATACAGTTGAACCCAGGGATTGGTAGACTGTCATTAATGAGCTTGTCTCCTCTTTTCTCTGTGTGGGTTCAATACCAGGCATCCTCTTCTCATGTTGTGGTAATGATAGCTACCGGCAGTAACAGACCTATATTGTTCTTTTCCCCAGGAATTATAGTGAAGAGCTCAAGCCTTTCTTAAAAGAATTCTGGGGTAAAAAATCCCAAGGAGAGCTCTTATGGGGCCAGCCTGGGTCACGTCTACTCTTCAAGCTGAGGGGAATAATCAGTCCTGCTCTAACTGTATGGATTTAAGATGGGGCAGGGTTATTTCTCAAGAATTGTTAGGTATCTAAACTCATATATGTCTACTATTTACCTGAATTCAGCATGTTCAAGACATAGTTCTTCATCTTTCCTTGCTAAATCACCTTCTCCATCTTTAGTCCCTTCTCAGAGAATGATTATGCGGTGTTCTACCAAGTTGGCTAAACTAGAACATTTAGAAACTTCCTAGACTTTCCCTTTCTTTTAACCTCCATAACCAATCACCAAGTCTTTTCAGTTTGACAGTAATGTTTCTCAAATCTACCTACTTTTTTTTTTTTTTTTTAGGATTTTATTTATTCATTTGACAGAGAGAGACACAGTGAGAGAGGGAACACAAGAAGGGGGAGTGGGAAAGGGAGAAGCAGGCTTCCCACTGAGCAGAGAGCCGGATGTGGGGCTCGATCCAAGCACCCTGGGATCAGGACCTGAGCCGGAGGCAGACACTTAATGACTGAGCCACGCAGGTGCCCCTCAAATCTGCCTACTTCTATCCAGTCTGATGATACAATCTTTATTCAGGTTCACCATTATCTCTGAATTTCTGTCAGTGTCCTAACTGGTCTCCTGCCTTCAGTCTAAACACATTCCTCAGAGGCAACACAGAGTGACCTTATAAAGTAAAATTCTGATCACTTTATCGCCCGGTTTAAATTACTTCAATAGCTTTCACTACCCTCAGGATAAACACAAAACTCTTTGCATGATTAAAAAAGGTCTGTCATGATTTGATCATTGTGTATACCTGTGCCATAGAATAAAAATGTATGTTTTGATCTTCGATTTTGCTTGGTGGTTATTTAAAACTTTCTTTTTATAATAATAGATTTAGCATGAAGCAGAATGCAAAACTGGAATAATTTTAAGATAAAATAATTAGGGTCGATGTGCAACAGTCACGAAATCTGGCTCTCCTCTGTTTCTGGGCACATGGGTGGATCCTCTTTCTTGGTCCTTTAAGTTTGGATGCCTAGTTCTAACTAATGATTTGTGAGCAGCTCATTTGATTGCTGATGGGAGACCTTCCAGAGCTCTCTTTTCTTTTGACAAAGTGATTTGCAATATTTCAGATAGTGGCTTCTTCATCAGCTTGTATCCTGATGCGGGAATGATGCTAAGCAGATTCTCTAGTCAACTTGTGATGAACGTGAAGTGGGAGTGAGAAGCAAACCTTTCTGTTTCAAGCAAATGTTGGGGATGTTTGTTACTACAGCACAACCTAGTCTGTCCTGCCTGTGGCAGTAATTCTTGTCCTCTCCAATTCCATGGGGGTAATTGTTCTTACTATTCTACTAGAAATTCAGTTGCAGTTTGAAAAGTACTGCTTAAGGGCATCTAGCTTAGTGCCATGTGTATACTAGATGCTCAATTACTGTTTCTAGAAAAGAATTCATTCTAAATCTTGAATAGTTTGAATGTGATTTTTTTTGAAATTAAGAGAATATATTTTTTGGCTTTTCCGTATAATGATCATACAGAACTACAGAAATAATCTGTGACACATTTTTTTAAAAAAGATTTTATTTATTCACTTGCCAGGAAGAGAGTACAAACAAGGAGAGAAGCAGGCAGAGTGAGAGGGAGAAGCAGTCTCTCTGCTGAGCCAGGAGCTGGATGCAGCACTCAATCCCAGAACCCTGGGATCATGACCTGAGCCGACGGCAGCCACTTAACGAACTGAGCCACCCAGGCATCCCTCTGTGACGCATTTTATTTCTACTTTTTCCTTCACAAATGGTGAATACTATTTTTGGAAAACGTATAATCATAATTCCAACACATTTCCTAGTACTATTTATTCATTTATTGTTTTATTTATTTATTTATTTAGAGAGACAGAGAGGTGGGGAGAGGTGCAGAGGGCATCTTAAGCAGGCTCCTCACTGGTCATGGAGGCTGATGCGGGGCTGGATCTTACGACTCTGGGATCACAAGCTGAACTGAAATCAAGAGTTGGATGCGTAAGGGACTGTGCCACCCAAGTGCCATATCCTCGTACTATTTAGAAGTCATAAACCAGAGCCTTCTCCCAAGTTTAAGTGATAAATACCTGAGGAATTTTTAGTACAATTTAATGGGTTTCTTTCACCATGATGGAAATGTGATACTTTCAACTCTGGGAGAAACATGCAGAAGTAACTATCTGTGGATGTGTATGTTACACATATATTACAATGTCTGTGTTTGAAGTTAATCTTTTCCTGAACAGGCTTAAGAGAGGTCTCAGCGAATGCTTGTAAATTTGAGTCAGTGTTGGAGAGCAGTAAAAAACAAGGAATGAGCAGATTTCAACAAGATAGCCCTTTATTGCTATAAAAGTACACTATGCCCACCCCACCCTAAAAGTCATTGCAATAGGCAGCTATGGGACTCATAAAGAACTAAAAACACTTACATTGAACTACAGCAAACCCTGCCATTAACAATGCTGAGACAGGCCATAAGATTTCCCAGCGCTGGCCAAATTCTCTTTTGATGTACGTAAAGACTGTTTTCCTGTTTAGGTACATATGCGTGGCCCCTGAACACTGCATGTGCTTTACTGATTTTGCTTGCTGGTTGTTGTTTCATTCATTCATGGGACACAAATTCAAGCTTTTAAAGATAGGTATTTGTACATCTCTAAGTATGACAAGAATTTCTAACCTGGATTAAAGTGTAAACTCTGTTAAGCAATTTGTGTATATATTTTCCATACTGTTTAAATAGTCACATTTTTAAAAAATATTTTTTAAAAAATGTTTCTTAAAAAATTTATTCATTTGAGAGAGAGAGAGCAAGAGTAAGTGAGGGCACAAGCAGGGGAAGGGTGAGAGGCAGAGGGAGAAGCAGGTTGCCTGCTGAGTGGGTTGCCCAACAGGGGTGGGGACCTCCATCCCAGGAACCTGAGATCAGGACCTAAGCCCAAGGCAGACATTTAACCAACTGAGCCACCCAAGTGATCCTAATTAAGTCACATTTTAATAAATGCTTTTTGAAAGAATGTGCAGTTATAAAGATAAGTTTATAAGGAAACATACCTTGCTTTACTTTCAAATTGAACCTTTATGTACAATTTTGATTATAGCTATGTTTGTGACTAGAAATTTGATTTAGGAGAAAATGTCTATTTTTATGTATTTGCAATTTTGATTCATTAATTCAACTGAAACTTTCTTCAAGAAATTTTTTTGTTTCACGATATCCAAATACTGATTAATCAGAACAATACTATCTTTTTTCCTTTTTCTCTTTCCTTTTATGTATATACATATCTAGTCCATGTTACAGAAATGGAAATGAATTAAACCTAACTGTATAAGTAGTAAATTATATATGTATTAAGAGATTTTCATACTGGTGTCTTTGCAGAAAATATTCAGATTTTCTCAAATGTTTAAATCCTCTACTTTTTGTGTAAGCAAGCCTATATATAATAAGTATCTCTTCATCAAAAAGGTATTATAAAGCCCTCTAAAGACTGGGACCACATGTTTTTCAACTTATCCATTTCACAGACTTTAATATAGAAATTTCAAACATTTTCATAAATATATTTTTCATTAAATAGATTCAAATATTTCCTTTTTTGTCACGACACTCATTCAGGTGACATATAATTGACTACTTTTGAAATTCAACTGTGTATGCATTAGATTTCAATAAAGCTGGGATAAAAAGAAAATGGGGCTTTTATTTTCTGAAGTCTCCTAGCTCCTCTATTTTCCTTGCTATTTGTCATCATTATAGAGAACCGGAGGTGCTCAGAGTGTGTCTCGTTTAATCAGTAGTGTGTGTGGGCGTGGGTGGGTGGAGGTCTTTCACCTTGGGTGCAGGTAATGGGCAGTTGCGATGTCTGTGGACAGCTTAAAAACAACTGAATGCCAACTAAATGTCAGCGTGCTGTCTTTATGCCCACACATCAGCATTATTGAACCATCCAGTGATCACTGATTCCTCCCCATCGGGGTGCGCTGCTTCAAGCCTTTCCCTCTCCTCTCAGTATGACCATGCTTTGGACCACAACTTTTTATAAGCTAAATTGTTTATTATTTCACAGGGGTTAGGTGTTTCAAAGCTCTAACATTTTATAAAAAGAATGTTGGGGGGCTGCCTGGGTGACTCAGTCAGTTAAGCATCTGCCTTAGGCTCAGGTCATGATCAGGTCCTGGGATCGAGCCCTACACTCTGCTCAGTGGGGAGACAGCTTCTCCCTCTCCCTCTGTGTGCTCTCTGTCTCCCTCAAATAAATAAATAAATCTTAAGGGAAAAAAAAAAAGAATTTTGCAGACTCTTGAGTGATCTTTAGTTTAAAAAAATTCATCCATCTCCAGGCAGGAAGCAATTTTGTTTTTGTTTGGTGGTGATAAAGAACAAGCATTACTAGGACTGTGGGCTCAAAAAGGTGAGGGTTTTGTTTGTTTGTTTTGTTTTGTTTTTGCTAGAGGTGGGGGTGCGTGAGTGACCTGTGGAAACCAAGTCCAGCCCTAGGTCTTCCAAAAGAACTTTTTGGTGTTTTCTTATTCCCTGCCTGATCTTCTCTTCTTACTGTAAATGTGGGCAACTGTATTTGGCAATTAAAGATAAGCAAAAGGAGCTGGCTAGAATTGAGAAACTGTCCACAAAGAACACATGCTTGAGTAATTAAGATATCAATACATCATTTTTATAGTTCTCATAATGTGTTTGCCTAGGACATCACCACAAATTATTCACAGCATGTGATTTCACTTCATCGAAAACATTAAGGGAACAATCATAATAATGCTCTTTTTCTCTCACAATTTCTCGATCATTTATTCTAGCTTTTAATATTTTAACAACTATGTGTGAAAACTTAAAGCAACAAGGTGACTGAAATATGTTTACGCTGCATCTGTTTAGAAAGGTAGAATTTTATGGTAAAAGAAAAAAAAATTGACTCTGGTTCCACCATTTAGAATTGCGTGGTAACTTTCAGCCAGCCAGGTAACCCCTTACAGGCCACATTTCCTGGTCTGAGAAGGGAGAAGGATAGTAGCTAACACCTCCCGCCTCTGGGCTGTTGTGAAAACCAGGCAAACCAAGTATGTGAAACAGACTTTAAAAACTGGGTAGCAGAGTTGGCAACCTCAGAAGTCTACAGGCAGACAAGAATGTGTGAATCTGAATCTTTGTAACATAAAGGGGCCTGCAGTGAATGGTTGGGCCCAACAGGATGGCCCACGGTTAAAGCCATTCAAATGTAATTATCTGTTTTGCTAAAGGTACCAGTCAAACAAGGCAGAGTATCACTCCTTGTAACTCTGATTCAAAAGGCTAATACAAAAGTAACGGGCATATTTACAGGGAGTTATGTCAAACCTATCTCCTGAATAAAAGAAAAATAATTAGTTATTGAATATGCTTATCCAGCAGCAGAAAGAATTTAGATGAAATAATAGGGAAAACTTTCCAAATACTTTAAAATTGCATTAACTACATATCAGTTTGGTTAGAGAGTTCCCACAGGTCTGTGCTGGCAGAAAGCCCTGTATCTTCTACTTGAGTCCTCTCCTGCCCCTCCTCAACTGTCAAAGATCCTTGAGAAGTACCCTGGGTGGGTCAGGGGTAGGAGACAGAATGAACAGGAGTCACTGAGCTGGCCCTTCGCTATGTTCCGGCTGCTGTGCCGTGTTCTTGTTGAACACGAGTCCGGCACAGTCCGGTCAGCACGCGTCCATCGGCTTTCTGTCCTGTGCTGGCCAGCTCCAAGTTCATAGTGATGTCCCATTCTTGGTGGGCAGGTCGTAGCTGCTTTGGTTTTTGCTGATAAGCTCAGCTATTTTTCTACCCAAGTACAATGCTGTATTGGGTGTAAAAATTCCAATGAACTGACTGAAACAAACAAAAAACCAGGGATGAGAATGAAAACATCATGTGTACGATAAGGTAGAACCAACTTGGAGAGGAAAAGGACAGACAAAGAGATGGCAGAAAATATGATTAATACTTAAATACTAGTTACTTTTGGGGGATTAGAATAATTAGAGCAAAACCCGATAAATAATGATATAATAAAGAAAAAGTTTTTCAACTAAAAATAAATAGGAGTATAGAAACTGAAATCTTTTACAGGATTCTATATATATCATTGAAAAGGGCTGAACACCTAAAACTCTTGCAACATTTAAAATAATCATTCGTTTTTGAAATAAGTAAAATCATCACATAATTAAAATTCAAAATGTACAGAATTGTTTAGGGAGGAAAGTCTGTTTCCCATCTCTGTCTCTTGTCTTTTTAAACAAATGGTGTCATTCTATACATTTTTTTTTCCTGTGCCTTTACTTTTTTAAAAAAATTTAATAGTGTATACAAAAGACTGTTCCATATCATCTAGTTAATGAGCTTTTCCCTTCTTTTTCTTCTTCTTTTTCCCAACTACTATATAATGGGCTTTTATTTTTCCTGAAAAACAGCACAGCCAGCTCAGAGTCAATAAACCCAAGCCAGGTGCTCAGAACTTTTAAAAGCCTTTTAGTTCTTCTTAATCATGAGCAGACAATTAAGGATTACCACATATTGGAAGAATACTTTTTTTAAAAAAGGATTTATTTATTTGAGAAAGGCGGAGAGAGTGAGAGAGCGTGTGAGTGAAGGGGAGAGAGGGAGAGAATCTTCAACTGGACTCCCTGCTGAATATGGAGCCTGATGCATGGCTCGATCCCACGACCTGAGCTGAAACCAAGAGTGGGAGCCTCAACAGATTAAGCCACCCAGGTACTCCTGAAAGAATACTTCTGACATGACTGACAGAGAACAGACAAATAGAGCCATGGAAAAAGGCAACGTGGAGAAAATGAGATTTTTCATCAAGAAGAAAACTTTCAAAAAAATATATAGGATTTATAACCTTAGAAAGATAAAGAAAGCATGCATCCATGAAACAATAATTGCATGACATAGAAATGGGACATTCAGAGAACAAAAGGGGTTATTAGAAGTTAAAAATATGTTAGTAGAAATCTCTAGAAGTATTGAAAAATAAACTTGAGTCTAGAACAAAAAACAAAGATTTGGAAAACAGAAAAGCAAAGATAAGAAAAAAAATCATAGCACCATCTTAGGGAACCAATATCTGGATCATACAGTTACAGAAATAGAAAACAGAAAAACAAGAAAAGATGAAATCATTAATGACATGATTCAAGAAAATTTCCTATAATTCTGAGTTTCCTGGTCAAGAGTTTCTATCAGTGGATGAAAATAGATCCATAATGAGATTTTTAGGGCCATTGTCTGAATTATGAACCAACTGAGAAATAAGGCAACTGAGAAATAAGGCAACAGAGGACAGGGGGAATACCAAAATTACCTTCTTTACTGAAAAGGTTTAAACTGGAGAACATAACTCTACTACTCTCCCAGGGTTGCTATAGCATAGTGTCAAAATTCGAGTGGCTTAAAATAACAGAAATTTATTATCTCATAGTTCTGGAGGCTGGAAGTCTGAAATCAAGCTGTCAGCCGGGCCACACTACTTCTGAAAGCTTATGAGAATCCGTCCTCACCTCTTCTCATTTCTGGTGTTTGTTAATAGTCTTTGGTGTTTCTTTGCTTAAAGATGCATTACTCCAATCCCTGTCTCCATTGTCACATGGCCCTGTCTCCCTGTGCATCTTTCTTCTTCTTCTAAAGTTACCAGTTATTGTGGAATCAGGACCATCGTAATGACCTCAACTTAAGTACATCTGCAAGGACCTTATTTCCAAATAAGGTCATATTCATTGATCCTGAGGGTTAAGACTTCAAACTGTCTTTTGGGGACACAAAATTCAACCCATGATAATAAATTAGGGTGAAATCCAAATGGACCAGCTACTGAAATTCAAAATATGGTAGACTTACCTTTATAGTCATGGTGCTCTACTTTGGCGTGGGATTTCAAGTAAAACTTATGGCATGGAGAGCAAAGAAGAGATCTCACTCCCTGCAGTAGATTACCTCTCAAGAAGGAAAAGCTTGGAGCAGAGCTAAGCATGACCAGTCTTTTGCAATAGACTTGCTTGACCCACTCTTCTTTTCCAGGGAGATGTGAGTAAAGAGTGGAGAGTGACAAGGGCGCCTGGGTGGTGCAGTTGGTTAAGTGTCCAACTCTTGATTTTGGCTCAGGTCATGATCTCAGGGTTGTGGAACTTGCTTAAGCTTCTCTCTCCCTCTGTCCCTTCTCCACCCCTCTCTAAAAAAAAAAAAAAGCATGGAGAGAGACAGGAGAGTTTCTTATAAGGAATCATCAGGAGTGAGGAAAGCTTTTCCTCAACACAAACATCAAAAACAAATTTGGAAAGAAAATCCATAAAATGTAAAAAAATGTATAATAATTTCATAACAATAACATGACTCTGAAACTTCTAATTATATTAAGAAGACTAGGAAGTCAGGGATAAAGTCTCATTTTGTATAGATAAACTGAAAGTTAACATTGTTCTTGACTTTGAAAACCAAAGAAATACACATGATAAAATATATGTATTTTTTAAAACCAAAATGTAATCATTATAAGCATTAGAACATTGGGTATGTATTTTCTTAAAAAAAACTCCAGAGAAGATAAAAATAAATAAAACACAGTTCATATATTATAGAATAAAACAAAACATCCAAGATGAAACAAAGAAGCATAAAAAGTATTTATAAAGAAGATTTTAAATGATTAAACATATCTGTTTTAACAGTAAATATAAACAATGTAAAGACTCCATTAGGTGTTCAAGATAATTAAATCATAAAATAATAATGGCCAAAAGCTGATCAACAGGTATAACAAAAAAGGAAACAAAGATAATAATATTTTATATAACAAACATATTCCTAAGAATAAATTTATATTGCTGAATAACAATAGAGAAAAATTTATGAAAAGACACTTTACAAATAAGAGGAGAAATTGGCAGAAACAATAACAATCTCTCAATCTCCCCAGAACCTCCTTCCTGCCCCCTAATCTCAGATAAGGGCATACAGGATCTGAACAATGAATTAATGAGGATGAATTGATAATTATAGAGTAAATAAGCTAAACTATAATTCTTTTCAAGTGTTGATGGAATATTTCCAAAATTTGATCAGATATTCATTCATATGCTTACACAAAATGCCCTAAAAAATGAACCACTTTCTCTGACTGCAAGATAAAAAACCAGAAATAAGTAATATTTAAAACAAAATTAAATCTTTTCCAAATATTGGAAAATGTCTCTCAAACCACCACTCATTCAAATTATTACAATCTGGGGTACCTGGGTGGCTCAGTTGGTTAAACATCTGCCTTCTGCCTTCTGCTCAGCTCATGGTCCCAGGATCCTGGGATCCAGCCCCGCCTCCATGGAGCCTGCTTCCCAGCCCCCCACCCCCAATGCTCGCGTGTGTGGGCGCTGTCTCTCACTCTTTCTCTCTCTTTCAAATAAATAAATATTTAAAAAAATCTTAAAAAATTATTGCAGTCTGAGTTAAAAATAATCCATGTGAACCATTTGGGGAAAACTGAATGTGCCAAATCCTACTCTGAAGCAAATCCATAGTCCTACATTATATGACAAGGATAAAAGGAAATATATTAAGCATTCAACTCAAGGTGGGAGAAAAAGAACTCTGAACGAAAACTAAAGAAACAAAGTCAAATTACTCTAGAGAAGATTATTTTGACACTGAACATGTCTAGTTACTAAAAATAATGTCTAAAACTCAGTGGGATTGACAAGCAATTTTATTTACTATGCCTCATAATTCTACCCCTATTTTATAAGATGCTGTTGTGTGCACTCTAGGAGTACGTTCCCCTACTTGCAAGATGGGTTCCAGAGCAACCGGAAGAAGATGGCTAGTTAGAGAAAGGGCAAATGAGGAAATAGGTAAAGTAGTAAATGTGGGAAGGTTAATGCAAATTGTGGACAAGAGAGTTGTTTAGGTTTTACTGATCTTTTTAAAAAAGTATTTGCAAATGACAAATCCTGCACATTAAAAAAAAAAGAAGGCAATGAACTGCCTTTCAGACGGAGCCATTTGTGGGGTGGATAACATGATTTCTGGTTAATCTGTTCATTATCTATAGTAGAAAACCTGATTCAGGAATCTGTTGCATTGCTGAAAGCTGTGCTTCACCCTGCCCTCAGCTTTATTACAGATAAAATTGTATACATTTAATGTGTACATCATGGTATACATTTGATATATGTATACATTGAGAAATATACACCATTATCAAGTTACCATCCGTCACCTCACATTGTTACTTATCTTTTTTTTTTTTTTTTTTTTTTTGTAGTGAGACTGTTTAGGATTTACTCTCTTAGCAAATTTCAAGCATACAGTGCAACATTATTCATGAAGTCGCCCTGCTGTGTATTAGCTCTTGGAACTTGCTCATCTTACAACTGAAAGTTGGTATCCTTTAATCAAAGTCTCCCCCTTTCCCCCATCCTTAGCCCATGGCAACGACTGCTCTCTTCTGTTTCTATGATTTCAACTTTGTTCCCCTTAGATTCCACATGGAAGTGTTACCCTATAGAATTTGTCCTTCTCTGTTTGGCTTATTTCACTTAGCGTAAGTCCCTCCAGGTTCATGCATGTTGTCACAAGTGTCAGTATGTCCTTTTAAAAAATGACTGAATAATATTCTAATGTATGTACATACCACAGTTTCTTTATTCATCCGTCTGTTGATGGACACTTCGATTGTTTCTGTATCATATTATAAGTAATGTTGCAATGAGCAGAGGAGTGCAGATTATCTCTTTGAGATCCCGATTTCACTTCCTTCCGTAGTCAGGAAAAACCCAAAGCATCATGAAAGGTCCTTAACCTTCACTAACTTGTAAACAATGTTACAAGTTCTCAATTGCAGATGCCCAGGAGTGGAATTGCTGGATCATACGGTAGTTCTGTTTTTAATTTTTTGAGGAACCTCCATACTGTTTCCCATGGCGGCTGCACCAATTTAAATTCCCACAACAGTGAACAAGAGTTAGCTTCTGTCCACATCCTCACCAACACTTGTGGCTGCTTGTTTTTTTGAGAACAGCCATTCTGACAGGAGTGAGGTGATATCTCATTGTGGCTTTGATTTGCATTTCCCTGATGATGAGTGAGGGTGAGTACCTTGAAAAGCCGTGCTTTAAATATTGAAAATACTTTGGAATATTTGGAATGAACATTGGAATTCTAAAATCAAAAAGACCGAGAAGAGAACGTGTAGACAGGAGTAGTTATCATTTTTATGTTTATATTCCTGGAGATCAGCCTTCTGAATTTGTGCTATAATTAATTATGGAATGAAGCCTTTTCAGTGTATATGCATTTATAATTACTTAAACAAAGGGATAAATGAGGGGCGCCTGGGTGGCTCAGTGGGTTAAAGCCTCTGCCTTCGGCTCAGTTCATGATCCCAGAGTCCTGGGATCGAGCCCCTCATCGGGCTCTCTGCTCGGTGGGGAGTCTGCTTCCCCCCTCTCTCTGCCTGCCTCTCTGCCTACTTGTGATCTCTCTGTCTGTCAAATAAATAAATAAAATATTTAGAGATGGCTGCTTTAGTCCCTTTCTCAAGTGAGGGTACACCTAAACTTAAATTCATTTTCTCTGGGGTTCCTGGCTGGCTCAGTCGGTAGAGCATGTGACTCTGGATCATGGGGTGATGAGTGTGAGCCCGATTTTAGGAGTGGAACTTACTTAAAAAAAAAAAAAAAGAAAAGAAAAAAAATCCGTTTTCCAAAAACGATGTTTCAAGTTCTCAATTGTAGAGGGCTCAGATTTTTTTCACCTGTTTCTAGCAGGTGAGATCCAGTTATCATTTGTTGGCAGTAGTATAATCTCAGAAGCATTTTTCCCACAGTCACATTGGGTTTCAAAGGTCACATTTATCAAGTCTTGGAAATTGACAAGCATTTTGGGTGGGGGACATGTGTAACTGTCTGTGCCCTTGACTCAGCCCTGTGGTATGGAGTTTCCATTTGAACACAGGGGCCTGATTGAGTTGTACCAGAACAGAATGTCTACTGAGATTGTTTTTTAACTATGGATCTGATCCTACCGAAAGGTAAATTTTCTAATTTTTGGATGGGTGTGTTGTTGGTAGAGCAGTAGGACAGGAATGGCACAAAGCAATTTCTTAAAAATTAAGTAACAAAGACAATTTTGAATATTTAATCAAATCCTTCCATATTTGGAACTAATTTATTCAGTAAATATAAAAAGGGAATCTACAAGTTTATTACCTCAAGTTGTGAACAAAATATTTGCCAGGACAGTTAAACACATGTGAATTTAATCGTGGCATTAATATACAATTTTATGAGTGTAAAAGGATTTTTTTTTTTCAAGAAATTTAATGTACTTCAGGCCTTAGGTGGTCACCCTTAACCTTCACTAACTTATTCTACCTCACTCAAAACTCAGCTTTACTTCACTTCTTGGCACACGAATCCATTTGAATAACCTCATCTGATAGTTTTTTTTTAATTTTCCAAAGAGATGAATTTTAACTAATTCATTTTTGCTTTACACACCCAGTACTGGGCTCAGATTACCTCTCAAAGCAGAAAGTAATCAAATTGCATCCATCAGGTATGTTAAAGAAGATATTTCTGCTTTGGGAAAGCTGCTAGGCTAGACCTCCAGGACCCCTTGGCTGTAAGATTTTAGGCCTGGGCTCTATTTAGGGCTAAAACAACCAACCAGGGCTCTTGCTGAGTATCCTCGAGGCATTTCACTTCTTTTATCTCTAATCCCCAAAACAATGTGGAAAGGTTGGTGTTATTATCCCTGTGCTACGAATGAGGTCATGGGCACTCAGAGAGGCTCACTTAACTGGCTAGTTGTTTATCTGAAATGCAGAACTAGGTCAGTCTGATTCCAGAGTTTATATTCTTTTCATGGAACCTGCACTGGGTGCTGGAAAGATTCTGGGAAAGCATCGAGGTGTGGAGGGACAGATCTCTCCATTACTGTGTTATTCTCTTTTATGACATAACTTACCACGCGGTTAAAACAAAAAGCAACATCAGCCTGTGTCTAAGGACTCCCTCTCTCCTCACCCGGAAGCTGCTCCCACGGGGTCCTCTTGTGGGCTGTGATCTGATGAGGCTCCGATATTTTCCTATGGTGGTATCTCCATTTCTAGTGTCACTGGCTTTCTGAGCAGTAAGTAGAGTCAGAAAAAACCCAAAGCATCATGAAATGTCTGCAAGTAAGTGGGTTCCTGAGGAGCCCGAAGGGACCAACTCCCTTCAGGGAGTAACCCAGGCAGTTCCACCCCGCACTACCTTCATGGGGGGTGACCTTCTCTGTCAGAAGCCTAGATGCCTCATCAGTCCCACAGGGGTGTTAGTTGGGATTACTCTGTTTTCTCTCTAACAAATGGGAGCGTTTGTGCCCCATAGATGACGGATTACCATAGCCTAACTTCTAGCTCTTAGTGATCCTGGGTGTGAGGGCGACCTGCTTCCAGGGCCCTCATTCTCTCTCCTTTATGTTGGCAAACAGACAATGCAGAATGCAAACAAATAAACCCAAACAATCCACAAACAAATGCACAAGCAAAAAAACCCATAGACGGTGGAAACAACCTATGGTATCTTTGCAAAAAAAAAAAAAAAAAAAAGGTAGTCATTTTTGAACACTACCGGAAGAAAAAACAGACGTTCAAGTCCCTTAAGCCAGCCTAGATTTGAATCCTTCCTTTCCATTTATTGTTTTATAATCTTGGGCGAGTCACCTAACCTCTTTTAATCTTTGTTCTTTATAAGTGGGGAATAATAATTTTCACCTTATAAGGTTGTCGTGAGGAAAAGGAAACCTGTGGAAAAAGTACCTACCACGAGGCTGGCCATGAACCCTTGGTACTAACCCTCGCTGGTTTGTCTTTCTCTCCCTCCCTCCTGGGCCAACCGGCTTACTCTAGGAAAAGGTTGATTTAGAAGGTGAAAGGACCCTTTCTTCCCATTCCTTTAGAAGCATCAACTAGCCTTTGTCTTTTAAGAATCTTGAATTGTTTATTTTGTATGTGCTTTTAAAAATAGCTTAGTTAGCAATTCAGGAAACACAATCACAAAAGGATAATCGAGACTCAACCATGACTGCAGTGGAAAAAAGAATGAAAAGAAAAAACAAAAGAGAAAGAAACAAGCAGAATGCTGTATACATTATTTACAAACAGGAACACTTTCTGCGCACAAGTTCCAGGCACCTCATTACTCTGTAAACTATATATTCTTCTCAAGTATGGGGCAGTTTAAGTTAATGATGTGATCCGTTCATCCTGCCATGTTTTATTTATGTTTTCTACAACAGAAATGAATAGTCAGAAACAATGCCCTGCTTATGCGATGAACAAGAAGAGGAAAATGTGTGCATGTGTGTGTGTGCGTGTGTACGTGTGCGTGTGTGTGTTTGTGTGTGTGTGTGTGTGTTTCTCCCCATGATTTAGGACTCAGGATGATTTAAACCAATACTACCACAGGTCTATTTTTAAAACCTCTTAATAATGTTTAGAAACAGAGCCAAATATTAAGGACAGAGAATGGCAAACACTCAGAGCTCTCTGTAGAAGACCAGCCCTGTTCCTCTCCGGCTTCAGTCTGATTACCCCTGGGGAATGTGCCGTTCCTTGAAACGAATCAGCCCTGCACAGCATAAGAGAGGTTGAAAAGTTTAGGACGTGGAAAATATGTGGAATTTGCTCTTGAATTGTGATTTGTATTTTTCTTTTGCAATAAATATGACCAATGACCCAGATCGGAGGATGGCAATTACTTAATGAATCAAGCTTCAGAAATGTAAAAACTCTTCATAATAAAAACGAAAGCAATGGTCGTCGGAAGCCAAGCGAAGTAAACAAGTATAGCTTTCCTTGTGTTTATAGATGTACGTTGACAAATTCCAAAGCCATGACTGTGGAAGGGATTATTCTAATGACACCAGCATTCTCCACTTCCATTGTTGAATTCCTTCGTTTGAACTTGTGAACAGATAATGTTCTGTGCTGAATTTCCTCATCTATCTGGGAGGCAGGTAGCTGGGACAACGCGTGACTCACGTACGACTGATGGAGCAGTCCCACAGCTCTGACAATCATTTACCTGTCCGAGAGTCCCCAAACCCTCACAGGCTCAGGTCTTTCAAAGTAAATCATTTCCAAGTCTGTTACAGCCAGGGTAGGTATTGTTTTTCTGCTCAGTTACATATTTAAAATGTGCTGTCCATGTGAAGCTTTGCCGGGAATGCGCACATTCTGGGAGCCCTATCTTCATGGAGCCATTTTGCCTTTTAGAAGAAAAGTTGGCAGCCCCTCACCTTACGTCTATGGTGCCACTAGGTTGGTGACTTTGGGAAAGTCCCAGTCTTTCTTACAAAACAAAGGATTGGATTAGATGATACTCAAAACATTTCCAGCCCTAAGACATAGTAGAAACAAAATAACATTTTCAAGGTCAAGAAAATATTTTAGAAAAAAGTAGAAAGCTGTTTAGATGCTAAAAAACGCCATCACCACCCTTGAGCAACACCCCTGTCCTCCCAGTTCTCTGAGGAGATTGTAGTGTGTGGATGCTGTGTCTGCGGGTGTTTCTTTCTCTGTGCCAACAGTTCTTAGGCATTAGCACAAGAATCACCTGAGAAGCTGTTAAAAAGGCAGCTGGGGCTCCAGAGATTGGTTCAGTAAACCGAGGGCAGAGCCCAGGAATCTGCATTTTAAAACCGTTCTGGGAGATTCTAATCCAGAATTCTAATCCAGATTCTAACGTTTCTTCTGGGAGTTCTCCAGCTCGTGAGAGCAAGGGGCATGTTGCAGTAGCCTGTCTCTGCTTGGGGAAACTTGGGTACTGATGTTGGAGGTAGGGAAATGTGTAGTATTCCTCATGTGGGCTGAGGTTGAACCACGGCCAGAAGCTACTGGTTCCATTCAACTAAAAGCAACAACAAACATCCTGAAAAAATACTATTTGAGAAGAGAACAGTTTTAGCATCCAAGCAATTAGTAGAAGGTAAGGGAATTAATTGAAGAAGTGTGAGGATAGGAAGGAATTCTTATCAAATTTCTAAAATGTGCCAGCTAGTTTATATACATTTGCTCTTTTTTTTAAAGATTTTATTTATTTATTTGATAGAGAGACACACAGCGAGAGAGGGAATATAAGCACGGGGAGTGGGAGAGGGAAAAGCAGGCTTCCCACCGAGCAGGGAGCCCTATATGGGGCTCCATCCCAGGACGCTGGGATCATGACCTGAGCCGAAGGCAGAGGCCCAACCCCCTGAGCTACCCAGATGCCCCCATTTGCTCTTTTAATCCTCACAACAATTTATGACCAAAGAATTGGCCCTGTTTCACAAATAAAGAACCCTAGATTGATAGACCCAGTAGTTCTCTACCTGACAGCATATTAGAATCACCTGGGAGGAGAAGGGGGCACTTTGAAAAATTATCTAGGCCTGGCCCACACCCCCAAAAATTCCAATGTCATTGGCCAGGCCTTGATAATACCTTTATAAGTGCTCTGGAAATGTCAATACACATCCAGTGGTCAGCACCCCTGATATTAGCCCAGGTTAATAGGATTAAAAGGATTCCTAAAGGAGTACTCACCATGGACCTCTTTCTACCTATTCTGGGAGCAATTCTCCACTCCAGCCCAAACCTCCAAGGTAAGATTGTTGAATGAAAATCTGGCTTCGTTAAAAACGTGCTCAGGTCATAGGAACAAAATCTTAGAGGGAAATTTTGAATAATGTAACTTATATTATTTGACTATTTGGTTATTACTATGATCCTGAAAGGTCAATATTCTTGTTATGATCCTCCTTACGGATGAGGAAACCCAGACGGTTGTTTTTAATTTTCTTACCAGCTCAGGACAAAAGTCTGCAATTAAACTCAGGATATCAGAGTCTTTTTAGTATATTGCTTTTTTTTTTTTTTTTTTTAAACCTGTTATCCTGACAGGTCTACATCTTCTAAGTAACTGCAGTTGTACTCTACGAGGTAGTTGGGAATTACCTATTTTCAAAGACTTCCTGAAAAAAATGAAATCTTCGATATACTTATCAAGCTCATGGCAAGACCATTTAGCCACCTGAAAGGATTAGCTTCTGTGATATTAAATAAAAGCAGTGATATGAAATATACTCAGAGATGCCATGGTGATAAATAAATACATTGTAAGTGCTTTCAGAAAAAAGGTTCTGTTTTACGAAGGGAAGAAAAACAAGTTTTTCCCTCCCTAGAGAACACTGATGTTAATATTAGAGTAACTCTTAATATTAATATTAAAAATAAGTAATAATTACCCGATAAATTTTTCAATAATTTAAAATTAGGACTCTGAAATAATAACATCAGCACTGAGGTGGTCTTATGCATTTTTTCCCCATAAGTTTCTAGTGTTTTCTTAATGTGTGTAATGCTACCGTAATCACGTCAGCTTAAAGAAAGGGCGAGTCAAGTTTTCAGGATGGGGGCGGGTAAAGTGAGGGCATTTTAATTAGAGGAGACAATATAGTCAAGGCATGGAACTCGTATAGCAAGACAAGAGCGTCAAATGTACATGGTTGAGAGGTAGGACTTAGAGGTTAGCAGGGGAAGAACATACAGTGCCATCATATGCCAAAGAAACAATTTTGAGCTTTTTCTCCTCGATCTGCGCTGTCCAGTACAGTAGCCAGTAGCCACATATGGCTGGTGAGCATTGGAAATGTGGTTAGTCCAAATCAGAATATGCTCTACGTGTAAAATACATTTTGATTTTCAAAGACTTAGTCTGACAAAAAAGTAAAATACCCTAATCAATAATTTTTATATTCATTATATGCAGAAAAATATTATTTTTAGTATTTTGGCTTAAATAAAACATCATTAAAATTAATTTCACCTGTTCCTTTTTCTTTTTTTTTCCTTTTTACTTCTTTAAAAAATGTGGCTACTTGAAAATTTAAAATTACATAAGTGCTCGCATTATATATACACATATATATATTTTAAAGATTTTATTTATTTGACAGAGAGAAAGAGAGAGAGACAGTGAGAGAGGTGAAGTGGGGGAGGGAGAAGCAGGCTTCCAGCCAAGCAGGGAGCCCAATGCAACTCGGGTCTCGATCCCAGGACTCTGGGATCATGACCTGAGCCAAAGGCAGTTGCTTAACAGACTGAGCCACCCAGGTGCCCCTCGCATTATATTTCTATTAGCCAGGGCTGCTCTAGGTCAGCATCAGCGAACTATAACCTGTAGGCCAGTGTCCAGCTTTGCAGGGGCAATGAGCTAAGGAAGGTTTTTTACATTGAAAAGAAATTGCTTTAGAAGAAGGAAGAGGATGAGGATGAGGAGAAACGAAAACTGCCCATGGCTTAAAAGCCTCCAATATTGACTGTTTGGCTCTCCACAGAGTCTGCTGGCCTCTGCTCTAGATTCTTGCCACCCCATGTTCCGTGGAGTAGAAGCACTGGCATCACCCAGAAGCTGGTCAGAAACGCAGAACCTCACGTGCCGAGTTCAGTGCATCAGGCTTCATTGCCACAAGATCCCAAGGAGATTCATAGGGTTGTGGAAATGTGAGAGGCACAAGTGTAGATGACAGAGAATCATTAAAAGATATTAAAATGAGAGAGCGGGAGTTTATTTTCCCACATAAAAACCCTTCCTTTTATGCCTAGAATAAGCCAATTTATTTAAGTACTTTGTAATATTTCTGTTGAGTGTATGGATAAATACCTCATTTTCTAGAATTGACATGCTGTCTGAAATGAATTCAAATGTATATGAAAGAAATCGAGGTTGTGGAATTTGATCTGATTCAATGAATTTTAAAATTTGTTTTGACTATGAGACACAATAAGAAATTTTTTAAAAATTTTGCCTGGATGTCAAATTATATCTATATAACTATAGATATAGATATATTTAACTGAAATCAAAGTTGCACAAAACAGTATTTACCTTTACTAGAGACATGCTGCCATATATTCTATTCTATTCTATTCTATTCTATTCTATTCATTCCAGTCTTTTCCATTCTGTTATTTTCCATTCTATTTCATTCCATTCTGTTAAAATCAGTGCTTTTTCTGGTCAAGACAGAGTACCTGGTACTGAACTAGCATTCCCACTAGAAACAACTGGAACGTTGGGTGAAACGTTCACTGATTTTGGGCAGTCAACTCTTAGGGAAGAAAATTTAAGAGGTATACCTCCCAGTCCCTCATTCTGTTGGGGATAATTTCCTTACTGCATTGCAGAGAGTTGGAGTGTGAGCTGACCATGGTGATTCTATTGAGCTAAAGAGACAGAGGTCGGAGTTTGGAAAAGCTGAAATGGCTGGAATCCATACATCGGGGCAACAGAAATGAGAAAGCAAGGCGATCCCAGGAGTCCATGTCGGCATCGCCCAGGAGTGCAAGGCTGAGGGCTGAGCTATTCCTGTGTGCAGAGTAAGAACCCCTGACCCTTGAGAGTAACCACTACCAGATTAGGCGCAGACTGGGCCAGGATGAAGCAGGCTGAAGGAAGGGTGTGCCGAGAGAGATTGGAGTTCCAGCCCTGCCAGAAAGGGGAGATCACAACGCCACCCCGGGGAAACCAGAGAAGACAGCACCCAGAGGAAGACCGACTCTACACTTGCCCTAACAAACCAATATCCAAAAGCTCCAAAGGAGACAAAAGTTTGTAGGGTCTGTTCGGGTTAGCTTTAGTCACGAATTGCCACCCAATCCTATCCAGTCAATTTGGCAAGGGTAGCCTTGGCGGAAGAGTGTAGCTGGAACTGACTAGATGAGCTATGATGCCTGAGGTTGAAAGAGAACATCAGAGTGGATCTTCTACTGCTACTGTAGCATTTTCATAAATGATATTCTTTTAGTTGCTCCCTTAGTCATTCATTCATTTATCACCTTGTTATTAAATGATTTCTGAACAGCTAATATGTTTCTGAGATGAGCTGGCACCAGAGATACAAAGATTTAAAAAGATAATTCCAACTCTGATGATGCATACAGCTAGTAGGAAAGATAATGTTTATCTATGGAGTTCTTCCAGTTGAAGGTACAGTAGTCTCCCCTTATGTTTGGGGGATATGGCCCAATATCCCCAAGGATACATTGCCTGAAACTGTGCATAGTACCGAACCCTATATATATTTTAGCAACAATAGAGGTTAGCAACATTAACTGATAATAAACAATTATAATCATTTACTGTAATAAAAGTGATGTGAATGTGGTTTGTCAAAATATCTTAAACTAGGACGCCTGGGTGGCTCAGTTGGTTAAGCCTCTGTCTTTGGCTCCGGTCGTGATCCCAGAGTCCTGGGATCCACTCTTGCATAGGGATACCTGCTCAGCAGGGAATCTGCTTTCCCCTCTGCCCCTCCCCCTGCTTGTGTGCTCTCTCTCTCTCTCTGTCAAAGAAATAAATAAAATCTTAAAAAAATCTTAAACTGTATTCATTCTGATGATGGTGGTAATGTGGTAATGTGAGGTGATAAAATGCCTACAGGATGAGATGAAGTGAGGGGGAATCTGACTGTATGTCAGAAGAAGGGTCATCTGTTTCCAGACTGTGGTTGACCGTAGGTAACCGAAGCCAGGGGAAGGGAGTACTGTAGTTTAACATTTGGTAATTTTCTTATATTTTTAAAACATACTTCAGAATCCTATTCTTTTCTTGATGTTATAGATAGAATAAAGTTATTTCCCCCCATCATTTTAACAGTTTGGGTGAAATAATAATTTATGAAATATCTATTCTGCTGCTCATTTATTTACTCTTTTTATTATTTTTAAAAAGATTTTATTTATTTGAGAGAGAGCATAGAGAGAGAGTGCAAACCTCAAAGGGAATATAAATCACCTAAATGAGGAATCCTAATCCTTTCCTCGGCTTTCATACTCATGAAAAGGCTGTTGATTTGTAGCATGTAAGAGAGAAGATGATTTCACTTTGTTGGAATAATTCAAAGATAGTGAGAGGGAGAAGCAGGCTCTCCGCTGAGCAGAGAGCCCGATGTGGGACTCAGTCACAGGATCCTGAGATCATGACCTGAGCTGAAGGCAGACGCTCAACTAACTGAGCCACGCAGGCGCCCCTGCTCAGACATTTATTGCTTAATATTTGATAATGTTAATATAATATAATATAATATAATATAATATAATATAATATATAATGTAATATAATATAATATATTAATAATATAATTACCCAAGATAGTTTCCAAAAATCCTTGTTCAGTGTTTAATCTGCATTACTATATATTCATTCAGAGATTTGAGATTCCACTGGAGTATAATTCTAACATTTCATTAGAACACAGAAGTTAAGACAGTTTATGGTATTATTTTTTGGCACTGGAGATTTTTTGATCAGGGTTTTGTTTTTATAGTGATTCAGTTCTATAAAAAGGTGATCATTTCCTCACGTTTGAAAGGAGAGTCTTGCGGATTGATGTGCGGTCCCTGGAACACAGAGCTGCCCACTGTGTGGTAGGAAAGCCCAAGTTTATCCCTAATTGTTAAGGCTTCTGTATGCAAAGTATGCTGGGAGTTGTGATGCATCAGACGCGAGCTCTGCTCTCTCGAATCTCCTGTGACAGGGTGTAGACGAAATAGATACACATTCCCACCGGGAGAAGTATTGGGAAACAACTCTTTAGCAATAGCACTACTTATTCACTGTATATCTTTCAGACAAAACCAGTTTCATCTTTTTTTTTTTTAAGATTTTATTTATTTATTTGACAGACAGAAATCACAAGTAGGCAGAAAGGCAGGCAGAGAGAGAGGGGGAAGCAGGCTCCCTGCGGAGCAGAGAGCCCAATGAGGGGCTCGATCCCAGGACCCTGGGAATCATGACCTGAGCTGAAGGCAGAGGCTTTAACCCACTGAACCAACCAGGCGCCCCACCAGTTTCATCTTAACAGCCATTTGCCTTCATGCGCCTGCATTGTGTGAACATCCACCAGCCAGGTTTTGTGAGGAAGCCGAGGACAAAACTAAACCAAAACAAAACGAAAGGTCTGCCGGAAAATAATCTCAAATGAAGGCCTCTTCTGAGGCCTCCTAGAATCTTTACACATTATTAATTTTTTTTTCCTCTCCCCCATGTTCATCGTTTTGGCTGGAAGGATAACTTCAACTCAAATGCTAAGAAGGAAGATGATCATAATTAAAAAAATTCAGTGGGGCTGGTTTTTGCCTACTTCTGCCTCAGTATGCAGTGGGCTTGCTTGCCACAAACAGGCACGGTTATGGAAATAGCCCAGTGTCCTCAGCTTCTACCACTTTTGGGTGCAAACCTCAAAGGGAATATAAATCACCTAAATGAGGAATCCTAATCCTTTCCTCGGCTTTCATACTCATGAAAAGGCTGTCGATTTGTAGCATGTAAGAGAGAAGATGATTTCACTTTGTTGGAATAATTCAAACATCTGCTCCCTCCTTTGAATACATTCTGATTTATGCGCCTGTACCAACTTGATATCTATGAAACCGACTAGCAATGTCATATTTTGAAATTTTATTCTCTCTTTGCTTTGGGGAGCTCCAGAACCTAGGAAGTGACTAATGATATTGCGTGAGATAGATTAACTTAATTCTTTCATCATCAATTTTTGTTTGTGACTACATGGTAACAACCGTAAAAATAGAGACGAAGTGTTCATTGCTCGGAGTGGTTCGCCTTCCCTGTTGTGCAGCACAAAGATGTAGCCGTGTCCCAGAGTTTTCAGATTTGTGCCTATATACTCCGCGAGCATCGTGATGATTCAGCAGTTCAACTTTATGCAGTGAAAGCAAAAAGCAAAGTATTCAGATTGTGCCTTAGTGTGCGGTGTGGATGGAATGCTTCCCAGCCAAGCACACGCCAGCTCCAAACTCAAACGGGTCACCTTGATGAAGAGAGGCATCGTCTTGGAAGCAAGCGTTTGGCCGGACAAGGTTCTGTGTTCTCTCGGCAGCTCAAGCCTCAAAAGAGAAATTCTTTACTCTTTCTTCTTGCCTGGTTTCCCTGAAACGCTTTCCCCTAGGAAAAGAACATTGTTTGTTTTTCCCCAGGCTGATGACTCCAATAACCTGTGTTGAAAGTTTGCCGAATGGCATTCCCACCTTAGATCTCTTTCTCGTGTTATTTTTCGAATCTAATGTTCTGTAATATCCAAAAGAAACATTGTTTGCAAGTCACTGTTTTCTTTTTTTGAAATCAAAGTGTTCACTGTTTCTTCCGTTCTTTCTCCCACTTATCACTATTCCCCCCCCCCTTTTTTTTTTTTTTGCTTTCTCATTCTGAGGCACCTCGTATGAACTATCTTTAGTTAGGGTATAATTTAAGTCTGATTTCATAAGCCAAAGACTGCAGAACCAGATGACAAGAACCTCCCAAAAGAGAACACTTAATACAGGAAGTGAGGTTAATGATTCAGTGGGTGAAACTCTTAATTCTGACTCATCGTGCCACCTAATAAAATGCTATATTCACAATGGAGATTTAGTAAATGTTTGTTGACTGATTACTATACCACTGATAAATCCTGACTGTAAGGAAAATGCCATGTAGAAGTCATCGATTTCAGCCCTAAAAATTGGGCCACAGAAGCACCAAGAAGTTGAATGACACGTCTGATAGGATATGTGAAGGAGTCTGTCAGAGAAACTTTTCTATTATTGGCTCCATTTTCTGTCCCTGCATGTTTTCCCTTTGCCTCTCTCTTTCTCATCTCTTAAAAATATACATTATGTCACTAGACAAACTTATCTTTGAAAGCCTTCTTGGACGGTTTTTAGAACAAGGCAGTAGAAAAAGAATAGGTACTAAACAGGTACCCAGACTTCAGATTCGGAGACGTACCTTTGCCATCTGACCAAGCTGGAGGCCACGTTTCACACAGTTGATCAGACACTACATGGTAATCTATAGCAACCGGGTCAGTTGTTGAAGACGCAGACCCATTCTGCTATTGTGCAGTGATTTTCAAGGACCCTGGGAGCCTCAGAGAAGTAGTCCATTCTTGAAAACATTCCTTTGGCATTACCTCTCGTGAGTTAGCCATGGATCTTCAATTTTTAAAAGGTCTAGGATGTCATGAGAATGCGCATGTATACTTACAATAATTTACACAGAATTTCAGCAAACTTAGAAAACCCTAAATCTTTTTGGGGACTTGCCATGGCACCATGGCCTACAGAATAAGAATCTTCGGTTTAGAGAACCAGTGCATAGATCTACTTTATTGTGTTCATTCGCTGGTTTTAAGAGGGTGGGGGAGGGGTGGTGGGAGTAGGGACCAAGTTGCCTCATCCTTAAATCTGTTCTATAAATAAAATCAATGGAAAAGTTATTTCCTCTCAAAGTAAAGAGTAAATTAAAAAAAAAAAAAGAAAGAAAGCAACCGCCAGTGTGCAGATTTCGTTTTGCTGCTAGAATTAGAGACTTCCTCCAATATTGAATGTGATTCCTAAAGTTAAACTCCTACTACCAAAAAGTCATCCTTAATACTGGAATTCTTTCCAATTCCAGAAATAAAAATTAGAGGATTCTATAAGAGAGAAAGAATTTATACCAGCAGTCAGCAAACCAAGGCAGGAGAGCCAAATGGATCCTACCACCTTGTTTTTATAAATAAAATTTTATTAACACAGGGCTGCCCCCATTTTTTCTTGCCTGTGGCTGCTTTTGTGGTATAGAATCAGTTAAATAGTTGTGACAAAGACTGTGAAGGCAGCAAAGCCTAAAATATGAATTATCTGGCCCTTTATAGCGAAGTTTACTCAGCCCTGTCCTATCCCAGTCTTAATAAAAGCATCTCAACCTTAGGGTTTTGGTGTTTGGGGTTGGGTACCCTTTCCTGCGGGGGCTGTCTTGGGCTTTGTAGAATGTTTAGTAGCATCTCTGTCTTCTTCTACCCACTAGATACCAGGAGACCAGAAGACTCAGACCACCTATCCCTGTGGTGACAGTCACAAAGGCCTCCAGGTATTTCCAAATGTCCTGACTGAGAACCAGTATTCTGGCTAAACAGAATCTCACTTCTTGGCTCCTGGGGAGAGGAGTCCATAACTTCTCCATAATCTAAATATCTCTTCCATTATGAGATTTTCCACTAGAGTGTTCTGTTTTTCAAAGAAGAGATGTATAATAGATGCTATTATATCTGTTTATCTCTTAGTTGTTTTTTTTTTTTTAAGGTTTAATTTATTAGTTTATTTAGAGAGAGAGCACACGGTAGGGGGTGGGGTGGGAAGTGGGGCAGGGGAGAGGAAGAGAGAATCTCAAGCTGACCCCGCTAAGCATGGAGCCCAACACAGGGCTTGATCTCAGGACTCTGAGATCATGACCTGAGCCAAAATCAAGAGTTGTGGATGTTTAACCCTTTGAGCCACCCAGATGCCCCTCTCTTTTCGGTTTTAAAAGAGGCAGAGTACTAGTAATATCTGTCTCTTAACTAAAAATACCTTAAAAGACCTTGTACTTGTTAAGAAGTAACACGTTCCTTCATTATTATTACTATTGGTTTTAAAAGAGGCAGAGTACTAGTAATATCTGTCTCTTAACTAAAAATACCTTAAAAGACCTTGTACTTGTTAAGAAGTAACCTGTTCCTTCATTATTATTACTATTGGTTCCTTCCTTTCTTCCCTTCCTTCCTTCCTTCCTTCCTTCCTTCCATTTGAAGTGTAGTTGACACACAATGTTACATTAGTTTTAGGTGTGCAACACAGTAATTTGGCAAGGTTATGTTATACCCTCATTGCTATTATTATTAAGTGTTACCATCACTTTGAGCCCAAATAAATGAAAGAATTTTGATTTTCTACTATGGGAAAAGTAGTGGTTACATGAATGCAAGATATTATCACTATTACTAGTTTTATTCTTAGTTTCTTCTCTAATGAGGCTTGAGGCCAGTGTGTAGAACTATCATCTCCATTAAGAAATTTAGTGAATGGGGGAGCCTGGGTGGCCCAGGTCTTGATCTCGGGGTCCTCGGATCGAGCCCTGCATCAGGCTTTCTGCTCAGCAGGGAAACTGCTTCCCCCTGTCTCTCTGCCTGCCTCTCTGCCTACTTGTGATCTCTGTCTGTCAAATAAATAAAATCTTTATGGGGGGGGGGGGGAGAGGAAATGACAAAAAAAAAAGGAAATTTAGTGAATGAGGAAGATTTATAACTAGTACCCCAATCAGAGCATCACTCTGATGCTGAGAGAGGGATCTTGCTTTCCTTTCTAAACACTTCCATTAGCTGATTCTACTCTTCTCTAAATATTGCCTTAAGAATGTAACTATATTACAAGTATTTTTCTTTTCACATCCTATCTTCATTTAACAACAAAGCCTACACATATCGATGAAATCCTGAACATTTCTTCCATCTTTTTGTTAAAACAAAAGAGTTGTTTAACAGAGAAGCTACCTTTCTTTTAAGAATTTTCTCTTAAAAGCTGCCATCTAAAAAACAAGTCTTTGTATTTATTTTTTGATGGGTAACAGGGTTATAATTTCAGTCATTTAAATAATATCGTTGAACCTGATAGTATGTGTACTTTCTGATCAAAGTAGATATTTATTACCTTTTAGTATTTATCTTGAGCAGATATGGGTGAATTGGTTTTGTGAAAAAATCTTGTAGAAATCAGGCAAGAAATATCTGTTTCCTCCAGAGTATTATGCATATATATTCTATAGTATTATATGTATTTTATATACCTATATATATATACATATATATAGATATATTTATGAACCCACACACAGATTATTGAGAAAATGTAATTTAGTGGTCAGAACTAAATTAAATATTTAAAGGAGTTAAAGGAGTTAAATTAAATATTTAAAGGAGTTTAAAGGAGTTAAAAATAAATTCATTTACTCCCAGGCTGTAGTGACCTACAGGTATCCTTTCTGACTTTTACCTGATGAGGTAAATATGACCTAATGTTCAGGAGGCTTGTTCTATACGTGTGACGACTGGGACATTGCCATGGATCTGAGCAAAATATTGCTTCCTCGGCACTGTTCAGGCTGCCATTACCATTATGCAACGTGAGTTTTCATATAGCTCTCATTGTACACCCACTGAGCTTAGTCAAGTTACCGTAAAGCAATCCAACAGATTGTTTGCCTTTGTGTTAATAATTCTTTTCAGGGGAGATATGTTCCTTTCTCATTCAGACATAAGAAAATAACTTTTAAAGGATCAGGAAAACAACAGACACAAACAACGTTTTCTCCAACACCAGTGCCAAAGTGATCAAAATTCCTTATGACATTGCAAGTTGGAAACATGCACTGTTTTCTTTATTCTGTCTTCAGTGATACAAGGTGGTCTCTTTTTTTCTTTTGTTTAACAGTCAAATTTCCAGAGCCGGAAAACTCTTACCCTTTCATACTTGGGTTGATAGTCACTCTGACCTTTTTACACAAAGAATAAAAAAAAAAAAAAATCACTCTAAACCCACAAACCAGTGTTTGTATTTTGAAGAAAAACCAACTTTTTTTTTTCCATGAAAGGGGAAAAAAGAAAAAAGAAAAAGAAAAAAAGAAACCATAGCAAACAAATGTTTTGTGATTCACAATTGCATACTAGTCACAGTTGTGGTGGTTATTACCCAATTATATGTGGTTTCTCTTGTATCATCTTGTCTGTGTATTTTACGGGTGTCATTTTGTTTATTTTTGCTTTGATTATTTTAGAATTAGTACAACATATAGTATGTCTGAGTGCATCAGTTCACTTCAGGCCCAATCTTGTAAATCTCCACACCCATTTTGCATGAAAGCTCCCACAGATCAGATAAATCATGTGTGGATATGGTTACTTGAAGAAAGTCCTAATGTTCCTCTCTCCCTATTTTCTTCCAGTTACTTCATTTATATTCACTCACTCATGTAAATCAAAAGTCATTTAGAGCCTCATAATGTGTTGGGGGGTGGGGGGTGCTTTACACATTTTCTCATTTTATTCTTTTTTTTTTTTTTAAATTTTGTTTATTTATTTGACAGACAGATCACAAGTAGGCAGAGAGGCAGGCAGAGAGAGAGGAGGAAGCAGGATCCTTGCTGAGCAGAGAGCCCAATGCGGGGCTCGATCCCAGGACCCTGGGACCATGACCTGAGCTGAAGGCAGAGGCTTTAACCCACTGAGCCACCCAGGCGCCCCTTCTCATTTTATTCTTAGGTTGACTCTGGGGTGTCAGCATATTTATTTCCATTTCATGGATTAGGAAACCAAGGTTTTAGGAGGCGGCTTTACAAGATTACACAGCTAGCACGCATGGTTCTACGATCTGTTAATTTTCCGCAAAATGTGTTTGTTTATCAGTGTGGGTGGTTGTACATTTATGGGATGAAAAGAAAAGAGTTGAACAAATGGATTATAATGTTCCCTGACTGAATCACCATGAGGGAAAAAGATAAGGTGGGATAATTTATGTCTCAGAGCAACAGCATCCGTTTCTTAACTCTTAGGTTATGTATTCAGGATAATGCAACAATTGTCTGGAAAGGGAATTATGGGCCAGTCAAAAAATGTTCTTCCTGTGTGACATTGCCATGCTTTGGACTGACCTGAGAAGATGTTCTGGCCTTTTGGGGTCAGTCCGTGGCGTAGTCTAGGCTAGTGGGGGTCTCCAGCCTCCTTCTTTGTGTCCCTTTTCTATGCAACAGAGGAAAAGATTCACTATGTATGTGACATTTTACTATATTTTGCATAAGCTGTATTGTATTTCTTTAAAATTTTAAAAGCCACTTTTTTTTATTGTGTGAAATATACATGACATAAAACTTACGACGTCACCCATTTTTCAGTGTGCAATCCAGTGGCATTAAGTACGTTCCCAATGTTGTGCAACTCTCACCACTGTTCAGTTCCAGAACCTTTTCTCATCTCCGAAACTCTGTGACCATTAAACAGTAACTCCCTGCTCCTCCCTGTCCCCAGCATTTGGTAACCTGCAATCTATTTTCTGATGCTATGAATTTGACTCTCGGGGGTATCTCACATAAACAGGATCAGACCATACTTTCTTCTTTGTGGCTGGCTTGTTTTGCTTAGCGTAATGTTTTCAACCATGTGCAGCATGTACCAGAATTCTATTACTTTTTAAGGCTGAATAATATTTCATTGTGTATAGACACCGTATTTTGTGTATTCATTCATTTGTTGATGAACATTTGGGTTGTTTCCTCCTTTTGGTTATAGTTCATGAATAATGCTGCTATGAACATTGGTGTTCAGCTGAGCTCCTGCTTTCAATCCTTTTGAGTATATACCCAGAAGTGGAATTGCTGGATCATATGGTAATTCTATATTTAACTTTTTGAGGAGTCTCCAAACTGTTTTCCATAGCAGCTGCACCATTTTACATTCCTGCCAACAATGGACAAGTGTTCTAATTTCTCCACGTCCTCGCCAATACTTTTTCTTTCTTTCTTAAAAAAAAAAAAAAAAAAAAGAATTAACCATCCTAATGAGTGTATCTTTAAATTTTTAACAAAACATTTTCTGTGAAGTATAATTAAAATATACCCAAGGATTTTTAGCCTTATTTAACTTAAATAATGCACTTTCCCAATGTGCATCTTCTATTTCTGAGTACATGCTAAGGGCTTATTGGTGGGACGGTGTCCATGTTTTGAGGCACCATGCCTGTCCAATAGGACTTAATCAACTACAACCCTGAATCCCCTGAAATTAATTTATACAGTTTATAACAATCTAATCTTTGTCTGGGTATTAGGCATCAACAATGCACACTGTTAGAACACATTCTGGGACTCAAAACAGCAGTAGCTTTTGCAGTGTAAAATTCTGGGGTAAATCAGAAACACATACACTGTTGATTCTTCTAGGTGAACCAAATCTTCCTGTCCTGGTGCTTAAAAAACAAAGAAGATATGGGAGATCATAAGAACAATTAGCAACAGCCTTTATAATTACGCACAAGCACAAATGTAATGCGAAGAATGTCATCCATCCTCACCCAGGGGCAGGCATGAAATCAGATAAATGCTTAAGGAATTGTTGCTCTGCCCGCCCCTCCCCCAACCTGCTGCCCTGCCTCCCATGTAAACTGTGAATGGGGAAAAGAAAACAAGGCTTTTGGTAAAATGTCCAAAGAACCTAATGAATAATATTTCTTTCTCATTACACCTAGGTTTTAGGGAAAAAAAAAAAGTTACTAAGAAAAATGTTCTGGGGCCTAACTACAATGACATTGTTTTCATCATACCATGTTTTGAGAAAATGGAGTTTTTAGCAAGAGATGTTCATGGCCTTTTCTGTTATTCATCTAAACTGAACTGAAAAAAATGCTTCTTTAAAAGCATTAAAAAGTTGGAAATGAAAATAAGTTCTTGTTTGGCTTACTTGTAAGAAGATACTAAAGCTAAGCCTTGGAGTTTGCTAGAATTCTTAAGTGGATGGCCACATGTTAATAGATGTTGGGCCAAGGTCATTTTATTTTAGGAAATTTCTAACCTTCTATGACTTAACAATGATTCTGAAATTTCTGAAATAATTGTTTTCGCTGCCTTAGCAAGAAATCTGCAATAGAGACACAACTTTAAATTGTAAGCTATGTATTTGCTTTCTTCAATAATTGAAATTTAGGTATGGATTTGTCTGGGCATTGCGTTTATGCATCAGGAAAGTCCTTGCTAAGATTTTACCCAAATCCCAGGTAATGCAGAGCCTGGCGTGTGGTCATAGTGCATGTGGGAGGGAGAAACTTCTTAATTTAGGCCTAGAAGTTTAGGAAGGGAAACAGTATTGCAGGCTGTAGTAATAGGCAGAAGGCACTATCTGGGGGGCTTCTGGGAATGGGGAGTGATTCCTCAGAGACTAGGTAGGAGGAAGGGCCTTAAGAGGAGAAATATGTGGGTCAGGTTGGAGTTGATAGTTTCAGCACTGAGTTTTTTCCTCATGAATTTTCTTCAGACCCATCCCACTACCCAAATTTCTTCTAGCCTGATGTATGTGTTCCTCCCTTTTGCCGGTCTGTCCTACCCCTCTGTTCTCTGTCACAACACTCAGCCTACTCTCCTCTGGCAGAACAAAGATAACCTCTTGGGGTAGTGCTGTCTCTCCTCCAGAACATTCTACCACGCCACGCCTCAGCTACCACTGCTCAGTGGCTAGAGTGATTGATTTCGAGGTGGGTGCGTATGTTAGAGACATCGAAGAATCCATCAGTCATTGTACACCCGCGATGATGAAGACTGTGGCGAGCCATAGGCATTTCATCAGAGACACTGAACCCATTTCCTTGGGTTGGTGCGGAATATTTTTAAAAAGCACAGCACATCTTAAAGAGATAGGAAATGGGCGTGTGTGAGAATGCATATTTTTCCAATTGCCATTCAGTATTTACTTCAGTAATAGGGTCCATCGGTAGGTGGAAGGTTTGATTCCTGAAAAATCTTTGAAAACTTCAGGCATTTTGAGTTTCCTCTCTCTCTTTGTGTATAACTTAATATATATGTGTATATATATAAATTTTTTATATATACATTTTTTTCAAAATTTCAAGTTTTTATTTAAATTTTAGTTAACATACAGTGTAATATTAGTTTCTGGAATAGAATTTAGTGACTCATCACTTACCTACAACACCCAGTGCTCATCATAACAAATGTCCTCCTTAGTACCCATCCCCCATTTAGCCCATCCCCCCACCCACCTCCCCTCCAGCAACCCTCAGTTTGTTCTCTATAGTTATATCTCTTTTATGGTTTCTTCCCTTGCTTCTGTCTCTGTTTTCCCCTTACGTTCATCTGTTCTGTTTCTTTTCTTTTCTTTCTTTTTTTTTAAAGATTTTATTTATTTATTTATTTATTTGTCAGAGAGAGAGCGCCCAAGCAGGCGGAGCAACAGACAGAGAGAGAAACAGGCTCTCCAGTGACCAAGGAGCCCAGTGTGGGACTTGATCCCAAGACCCTGGGATCCTGACCTGAGCTGAAGGCAGATGCCTAACCCACTGAGCCACCCAGGCACCCCATATGTACTGTTTCTTAAATTCAATATGTGAGTGAGATACATGGGATTTGTCTTTCTCTGACTGATTTGTTTTGCTCAGCATAATACCCTTGAGCTCCATCCACGTCATCGCACATTGAATTCCGTGTTTAGGGGGAGTTCTCTGCTTAGTGCTCCTGCTCCCTCTGCCCCTCCCTTCCCCCACTCACACTCAAAGTCCCCAGCTAGTCTTCTGGAGAAGTGTGCAGAGTGGTGATGAGGGTGGGAAAGAAGGTGCTTTCTCTGGCGTAGGAAGGAAGGAGTTTTCCGTGGATTACTATCGACTCCAGGGTTGGTTAGCTTTATCATCCGTGTTTCTTCCTATCGACTTTGCTCTTGCTGAAATTTTATTTTGGAATTCTTCGCAGTGCTGTGCTGAGTCTATCAAGATGGTCAGACAGAATGCCCTTTAGTTCTGTACTCCTGTGCTTGCATGAATGTCCCAGCTGCCCCTCGCAGTGGTGATCCAGGAGCAGCCTGTGCAGGATACTGAATTGGGCACAGCAGGTGTCAAATAGCAGACTTCCCCTCAGACCATCATCTTCTAGACCAAGTTCTACTACGAGGAATTGTACCCCTTCATGATGAAAAGTTTTTACAGAAAGAACACCATGAAAAATATGCTTTTAGACACACAAGGTGTTTCTGTGGCCATTTTAATCAAATACAGTCAGTAATACTAGCCATGTGTCATATAGAATATGAGAGGCACAGTTTATCAGATACGGCCCATTTCTGTGGTATTCCCCATGTGACCATCCGCTAGGTCCTGACTGCTTTACAAGATGATTCTGATAAAATCAACAATAATAATGGCAGATATTTACTGTGTTTGCCATATTACACACTACGCTAAAAGATTTACATGTTTACGTCAGTTGGTTCCTCCGATACTTTATGCAACAGGTACTATTATTATCCTTGTTTTATAGATGGGGAAACTGAGGCATAGTGAAGGTTAAGGAGTTGGCCACAGGTAAGCATCTAGTAAGAAGCAGAGGTGGTCATTGAACCCTAAGTCCAGGACGTGTCCTTATATGATACTGTGTCTCCAGGCACAACTAGGCTGTGGCCCCTTTATCCCTCCTGCCTCCATGCTGTGTTCACCTTTATCTATGAACCATCTAAATGTGGTCGTATTTATATCAAACATCCCAGAAACTGTTCTGCCCACGAAGCCCCCATATTTGAAAGCAGCAGCATTTCATCTGAAAGGAAGAAGGTTGAATGTTTGCCAAAATGAATGTGTATAAATTTGTAAAATAAGTTCATTAAGTGAAAGGCTCTGTGTAAACCCACTGTCTTTTTTTTTCTTCTTCAATTTTCAATATTTAAAGCTTCTTAGAGTTTTTATAAAAGACTTAATCATGTATTTTTTTAAAATGAATAATGTGTTTTTAACCTAATAAAAAGTTAACCAAGCATCCTCACAATACTTTGTTTGGAAGGAAATGCAGTTTAAATAGTGACCTATTTTTCTAGCCAAGAATAGATGTAAGCCAAGCTGTAATGTTCACTATTTCCATTAGAATAGAATCACGTTAATTATAAATTCATTTTGGCTTGAAAGTACAGTTGTCAAACTAGGAAAAAAAAAAAAGGAAGACAACGGACATAGTGAACAAAATAAATCCCACTCATTACCAATCTCCAACTCCATTTCCATCTTGTATGACTGCAAATAGAATAATGACCATCATTAATGTTGCTGCCTCGCGCAATCTGATAATTCTTAAGAGGAGGGCACGTTTTCCCTTGGTTTTCTTTTTGTCAGTTATGCCACGGATAAAATAGGAAAAGGTTGAGTTTGCTCTTGAGCTCAAAGTACAGGCTGTGGGAGGGTACCACTGACCGCTGCTGTAATCTATAGGAATTCTGCTTAAATTTGTTTGCAGGGAAATCTGATGATCTGGTCTTTAGTTCTCTGGGTATATAAGCTCTGAACAGAAGCTGATCACCTTGTGTCAGGGCATTTGAAGGGGGAAGTAGTATCTCAAATTCCTTTACTCCCCCATTTCTTTTGGGATCCTTTAGGATTAAAATAATCATAATATTGTCTCATATTCTTTTTAAAAATGTTCGGCTTCATCTTTAACAATATTCCTCCTCCATTTCTTATATGGTTTCTTTATACTTCTCTCATTTTTCAAACTTAATCTGAGTTTATTAATTTAACCTACTTTGTTCAAAGAATTCATTTTAGATTTGTTGATCCTTTCTATTAACTTTTAAATTATTTTAAAACTATTATTTGATTTTTTATTACCATTAATTTTTTTATTTCCTAAATTTTGCTTTCATTGCATTTATTTTATTGTTATTTTTATAATTTCTTTAGTTGTATATTTAGCCTTTTAATTTTTAACTCATGTTTTCTAATATAAGCATTTAAGGTTACAGTATTATTTTAGCTTCATTAATGAGTTTTCATAGATAGTATTTTTTAATCATTCAGTTCTAAATGTTTTCCAATTCCCATCATATTTTTTTTAAACCCATGTCACTTAAAAAAAATTGAAGTATAGTTAACATACAGTGTTACTTTAGTTTCAGGTGTACAATATAGTGATTCAACAATTTAAAAAAAATATTTTCTTTATTTATTTGACAGACAGAGATCACAAGTAGGCAGAGAGGCAGGCAGAGAGAGAGGGGGAAGCAGGCTGCCTGTGGAGCAGAGAGCACGATGCAGGGCTCGATCCTGGGACCCTGGGATCATGACCTGAGCCAAAGGCAGAGGCTTTAACCCACTGAGCCACCCAGATGCCCCAACAATTTTTTTTTTTTAAGATTGTATTTATTCATCAGAGAGAGAGAGGGCACAAGCAGGGGGAGTTGAAGATAGAGGGAGAAGCAGGCTCCCCGCTGAGCCAGTGGTCCCATGAGAGACTGGATCCCAGGACCCTGGGATCATGACCTGAGCCAAGGGCAGACACTTAACCAACTGAGCTACGCAGGCATCCCACGTTTCAACAGTTCTATACATCACTCAGTGTTCATCAGGACAAGGGCACTCCTTAATCCCCATCACCTATGTCACCCATTTCTCACCCATCCCTTCTGCAGCCATCAGTTTGTTCTCTATAGTTAAGAATTTCTTTCTGTTTTGTTTCTTTTTCTTCTTTGTTCATTATATATATATATATATATATATATATATAATAAAATATAAAATAAATATAGTATGTAACCTATATGTTTTATAATATAATATATATTATAATATATTTTATAATTCATATATTCTATAATATATAACACAATATAATATATAACATATAATATTATATATAATATATAACATATAATATTATATATAATATATCACAGAACATAATATATTTTATATTCATATATAATTAATATATAAAATATTTTAATTATATATTAATTAATAATACAATATATAATATAACATAATAATAATATAATAATATTTATATATATAATATAATATAATAATATATTATAATAATATAATATGACATATTAATTATATATTATGTATTATCACACACATATATCACATAATACATTATATTATATATATAACATAACATAATAATATAAAAATATATATTATAATATATTATTATATATAATATATAATATAAAATATATAGTTAAAATATATTGATATAATATATTAATTATACTAATAATATATGAATATAATAGTAAAATAATTAATAATATATTATTAATTATGACTAATCTATCTATATATATGTATATCACCTCATCTTTATCCATTCATCTGTCAGTGGGCAACTTGGGTTGCTTCCATAATTTGGCTATTGTAAATAATGCTGCAATAAATATAAGGATGCATGTACCTTTTTGAATTAGTGTTTTCATATTCTTTGGGTAAATATGCAGTAGTGGGATTACTGGATCATATGGTAATTCTATTTTAATTTTTAGTGGGACCTCCATACTGTTTTTCCACAGTGGCTGTGGAAATATTTAAGAAAGAATACCAATTCAACACAAATTTTTCAGAGAATTGCAGAGGAGTGAATATTTTCCAATTTATTTTATAAGACTAAGTTACTCTGATTAAAAAAAACAAACACATCTTATAAAAAGAAAACTACAGACCACAATCTCTCATGGAAATAGAGGCAAAAATTCTAAACAAAATTTTAGCAAATCAAATCTAACAGTGTATAAAAAATATAATACATTATAACCTAGTGAAGCTTATTCCAGGAATGCAAGTTTGACTTTAACATTTAAAAATCAACCAATGTAATTCGCCATATTGGTAAACTAAAAAGAAAGGGCATATGATTGTCAAATATATGAAGAAAAAGCATTTGACAAAATCCAACACCCATTTCTGACAAACTCTTAACAAATTAAAAATAAAACTTTCTCAACTTAATAAAGAACATCTACAAAAACCCTACAGCTAACATCATATTTATTTTATTTTATTTTGTTTTTATTTATTTTATTTAAAAAAATTTATTATTTATTTGAGAGAGAGAATGAGTTGGGGGGCAGAAGGAGAGGGAGATGCAGGCTCCCCACTGAGCAGGGGAGTACAATCCCAGGACCCTGGGATCATGACTTGAGCTGAAGGCAGACCCTTAACCAACTGAGCCACGAAGGCACCCGCTAACATATTTAATGGTAAAAGATGGAATACTTTCCTCCTAAGAGTGGGAACAAGGCATAAAGATGTCTGTTCCTATGTCTTCTACCAAAATTGTAGAGATTGGAGATTCTCAGCAGTACAATCAACTTAAGAAAAAAAAAAAAATATATATATATATATATATTTATATATATATATAAAATACATGTTCTGATCAGAAAGGAAGAGGTAATACGGTTTTTATTCACAGGTGATGTGATTGTCTATGTAGAAGATCCAGTGAATCCATGAATAAGCTACTAGAACTGAGTGAGTTTAGCAAGGTTAAAAGATATCAGGTTGACACATAAATATCAGTTTCATTTCGATTTAATAGCAACAAGTGATCAGAAATTGAAATGAAAAGGATACTATTTAAAACAGTGTAATGGACTGAATGTTTGTGTTACCCCAAAATTCATATGTTGAAACCCTAAACCCAATGTGATGATATCTGCAGGTGGGGTTTTGGGGAAGTAATTAGGTCATGAGGGTGGAGCCCTCGTGAATGAGATTAGTGCCCTTATAAGAAGACACGGGAGTACTAACTAGCTGTCTCTCCCAGCACGTGAGGATGCAGCAAGAAGAAGAAGAAGAAGACCAGAAAAAGGCCACTCACCAAGAGCTAAACTACAACCTAAACCTGGAAAGTTGATACACTTAGAGGTAGAGCGGTGAAGGTTGCTGGCCCAGCCAGCTGAATGTGACCTGCCTCTGGCGGTCTTTATTAACAGGTATTGAGAAAAAAACCTGTTTGTCAGGGTCAGAGCCCATCCCAGGTACCAGAGAACATGCTAGCTTACTGAAGCAGTGAAACCATACCAGGGACAGTAGCTACAATTGGAGTCACCACCTAGTTAAGCTCCTAATCATCTGCTATGGTTTTCCAACAGCCTCTGTCTCCTGCACAGGCCACATGGGGGAGTTGAATGGGTACAGGACAGAAACCGCGGCTTGTGCAACTTTCAAGTTCTTGATGGCATTGCCAACCTCTGCAGTCTCTCTGGAGATACAGTATTGTTTTTGGCTTACTATTTTCCTAGGAACTATTTCTTAGAGACGCCTGTATTGGCCTCCACTTGTCATTTTTCCACCCTAAATACCCTCACTCCACAGATCAGGGAACTGATGTGGGGAATCAGCCAGTTCCTTCCTTCCTTCCTTCCGTTTTGAAGATTTTTATTTATTTATTTGACAGAGAGAAGCAGCGAGAGAGGGATCACAAGCAGGGGGAGTAGGAGAGGGAAAAGCACGCTTCCCGCCAAGCAGGGAGCCTGATGGCTCAATCCCAGGACCCCGGTATCATGGCCTGAGCTGAAGGCAGACGCTTAACCAACTGAGCCACCCAGGCGCCCCGCTGCCTGTTGTTAGGTGTATCTATTACAGTTATGCATTGTAGAGCTGATGAAATAACCATAGGGTGGGCCCACTATGAGATAAGCCTGAGCTAAAACTCCTTTGATTTTCCGATCTCCATAAGCCCCTTCTATGATGATAGGCCCCAGTGATGTTTTGGGTCTCAGAATTAGTGTGAGTTCAGAGCCAGCGTCCAGTACTCCCCATAAATCACAGTTACCTTCGTGAAAAGGCTACAGATCCCTTTGGGGGAAGGCTGGACGAAAAATTCAACTGTATTAGTTTTTGGCAGTGTGCCAAAGTCCTTCCAGGGGTATGGGTCTGTAAATTGGCTCAGTCTGGAAACTGATCGATCTGTACTTTATGATGCAGATCAGACTTTTGCTCACCTGACTCGGGGACTTTTCTGCTTATATGGATCAAAGAAGAATTTGGTGGGTTTCTTATCTATTGTACTTCCAGAAATGCAATGATGAAGTAGCCAATGCCATAGTTGGGCACAGGTCAGACTACCCCGATTGCTGCTTTTACTCGCTGTCCATTATGGTCACCACACCCATTTGGCCTGGGGTGGTTGAATGCTACCATTTGGCCCTGCTGGCCTGGGATCCAATTACTTTCATGGCATTTAGGTTTCCCAATTCAGTGACTTGGTCCCTACAGAAAAGAGCGATCACAGAGCTCTTCAAGGATTCTGGGGCTCCCCTCACAAACTAATTTTTCACAGTTGTGATAATAAGTGTGCTTTCCAGACTCTCCAGTGTGGGAGTACAGGCCTTCAATGTCAAATTCACTCTGACATTCCAACCTCCCCATGTCTTTGAATCCCTTCTTTTACCATAAGCCAAGGCAGAGCTAGCATTTCTAGATCGCTCACTGTGGGCCACTTCTTGGTCCATTTTCAGTCAACCAACCAAACTGTTAGAACCCTTCCTAACTCCCTGAGCTGCAACATTAATTGCAGAATCCAAGCTTAGTGAGTCTGTTATCAATAAATTTGGCTCAATCTCCACCATAATCCCACACCCTCTGCATTTATTCCCACATGTGTCCCTCAGATTTATATCTGTATAAATGAGAAAATTCAAGTATTTCTTCTGGAGTCTAACGCACCCCATCATGGGCCACACTGTTTACCTCACCTCTCGGGGCCTGCGGTGACTGGAGCCCAGTTACAAATCTTGAAACAAAAAGGAGTGGTAAGGGTGGATTCTGAGGAGTAAGCATTGTCTTTTATAGCGCCTGCCTCAGGGGGGAGACCATGCCAGTTTCCTCAGGCAGTATAGATAATCCCCTCAGACAGGGCTAATCCCCTCAAAGAAGGTTCAACAGAATTTAGGGACTCATTGTTTCCAGCTTCATCAAGGTCTACTCACACATCCCCATTCCAACTTACAGGATCCCATCCAACACCCCTACTTTAACAGTATACACCTTATGAGGCTGTGAGTTCAACTTCCGTTGTAAATCAGCCAGTCACGGGACCAGAGTCTGCATTTGATTTTCCGCAATTGTCACCCTGTGGCTACAGAAGATAAAAGTTCTCTCTAGGGCACACATAGAAGCTCTCAAGCAATTTATACAGCGCTTGAGCTGGGAATTCGAATCCCTGAGCTCTTCCTTTTATTTTACTGCTTTGTCCAGTGACATCAGGAGCAATGAAGCGATCTCATGAAACTTGGGAGTTTTCCGAAATATTCAAAAGTATCATCTACACAGTCACTCAGCTCCTCTCTTCCCATAACGGTTGATTGGAAGAATCCGATGGAGAGATTTCGAGTATCTCTACTGCCGGGTCAATCCATGGACTATCAGTGCTCCCTTTACTACTAGAAAGAGTAATTAGCATCTTTAAATCTAATCAGATGAGAGAGTTCATTCCAGAAAAACAATTCCAAAAACTCTTCCTTAAAATTCTGTTCCTCAAAAACCACTCATGGCGTCAAAGTCTGTATGAGTTATGTTCCCCAGAGAAACAGAACCCAAAGTGTGTATGTTTGTAGTGTGTGTGTGGGGGGGGGAGTGAGAGAGAGAGAGAGAGAGGAGAGAGAGAGAGAGAGATTGATTTATTACAAGTAATTGGATGGTGGAGACCGAGATGCGTCAGGTTCTGCAGTTGACAAGCCGGAGCTGGGAGAGCTGCTGGGGAAGTCCCAGCTCGAGTCTGAAGGCCTGAGAACCAGGATAACCAAGAGCGTAGGCAGGAGCAGATGGATGGCCCGGCCTGAAGACTGTCAGGAAGAGAGGAATTCTTTCTTATTTGGGGCAGCCTTTTTGTTCTCTTCAGGCTTTTGAGGATTGGATGAGGGCCACTCACATTAGGGAGGGCGGCCTGCTCCATCAGTCTACTGATTCAACTGTTAATGTTTTTCAAATCCCCCTCACAGACATCCTCTGAATAATGTTTGACCAAAATATCTGGGTACAGTCAAATTGATACATAAAAATGAACCATCACAGATGGTAAGAGTTAAAATTGCCCTTGGACCGAGAGAGAAGCTGCCTGATGAAGTTGGCAGAAGCCAGTACGTGAAAAATCCTGGATTCTCCGGACTCTGGGGAACCCATGCCTGCGGGCCCTAGAAGCTTCCACAGGGACTCCCACATGAGGAAACTAAATAAATGTATGCCTTGTTTAAGCCGTTCTTATTTTGGTTTTTGTTACAGCCTTTTAACCAATGTCACAATTATATTTTATCTTTTGGGTTTTTGAGTGTATTTGGCTTTGTTTGGAGGAATTCAGAGTGAAGGAAAAATACAAAGTTCTTTTGGAGACATTGTAGATTTTCTTTCTCTCTGTGTGTGACAATTTCCAGGGTTGAAGATGTGGATCAAAAAAAATAAATTTGTGAGAAAAAGGGCCTGTGTTTTCTTTAAAGCCTTAAGAAAGTCTACGAGGGTATTTTAGAATGTGATGTAGGGGTGAAATTCTGTCTGTAATTCCTAGGTCTTTTTTTCTTAAACTGATGAAAGGCAGCAAGGGGGACACCATGTTATGGTCCTTGAGCAAACCCTCTAGCTCTGTGTTGGAGTTGAAATCTTTTCCTGGCTAATCTTAACCAACAGTGTTGAGGTTACTTGTGTGCTTGCTTCTTATTAGGCATGTACTGATCTGACTTGTTCAAGTTTTATTGGCACTTACAACCATGAGAAGATCACTGATTCATAACAGCAGAATTTTAGGTGATTCATTCAATTCATTAATCAAAATGATTATTTCAGCAATGATTTACATTTGAGAATCAGTAACTAACTTTTCTCTCTTATTTAAAGGTATTTGAAGTATTCCGTATCAAAATACTGACATATTTACATCTGTTGAAATATAATTTATATAAAATAGAATGTACATATCTTGGGTGTTTTGGTGCCAGGTAACCCCTGTCTGTATCATGGAGATATTTCAGAAGTAAACACATCAGGCTTTTACAAATGGGTATTGGTGGTGATGGCGAAAAGAACTCAAAGACTTCTTCTAGATTTCTTGTTTCAGCAACTGGCCATATGGCAATACTATTTCCTGAGATTGTGGGTGCTTGGGAGAAGGCTATATGTGAGTGGGGATGTGAGAGTGTGTATGTGTGTGTGTTTGGTGGAGAAAAGCATAGATAGAAATGTTGATTTCAATCTTTGACGTATAGATTTTTTTCAGTGCTTGCAGAACATTGAAATGGTGATGCATATAAGACCCTTGGCTGGAGCCCAAGAGAGAAAGAATTTTACTAGAGATATAAATTTACTCGTAATTGACAAATACATGGTAATTGAAAGATGGAAGTGGATGAAAGAGAGGTGTATAGCTCTTGGAGATAGCTAGTGGATTGTTTAATGATATGGGTTCCATGGTGGGCTAGTTCTATTAGATACTTTGCATAAAATTACTTTATGGTCAAATAAGTTTGGAAAATTCATCCAAGAGTACCCTTCCCTTGAAAAGGTACAAAGTACACTACTGGGTTAAAGACCAGGAAATCTAGTAGTACCAAAATATGTTTCACGTTTCATAATGCCATGTTTCCTAAATATCCCCAAGTGTCATACAATGGAAGAAGGAAACCAAACCCTACCAGCCTTCTGCCTTGTGGTTTTACCTTGTGGATGCCCGACCCCCATCTATCTTGGCCCTGGGCAAGTGGAATTCCCGTCCACCTTCCGAAAACAGTTGAATGCAATAACTCTCTGTGCATAGAGTTCAGTACAATTATTTTTCGTTGGTTTCTGTCTGGTGAATGTTCAACATGATAGTTAAAGCAAACTCTAGGTTCCGTGTCCTACATATACACTCATTTTATTTTTTTAACTCAGTTTAATATTTGATGTTGCTGTTATTGTTTGAATACCAAGATAGCTATAGTTTTGCTTTATTGTAGTATTGTAGCAGAAGACATTAAATCACCTAAAGATGTTTTTGAATATAGGTAGTATCCTTCTTTCTTTGTTTTTTACCTAATGTATTTATGGCTTTGAATAGGCTGTAGCAGTGGGATGATTGCTCAACATTTCCAGTGGGGTAGTGAACGCAGGTTGTGAGATATGCAGTGCCCATTCAATTAAACACGATTATTTTATAGTTTAAAAAGGAAAAAGGCATCTGGGTTATGACATTCTAAAATAAAATTAAAATTAAAAATTAAAAATTAACTGGAATACTCTTCTCTACTCCATGGATACATCCAGTGCCTCCATGCTGCTGACCTTCAAAGGTCATTGAGGTCTCTCAGCTATACTCTGAAGCGCCTTCCTGGACCACTCTACGAGGATGTCCGCAGGCACCTCAAGCCTAACGTACCCAAAATAAAGCTTGTTATCTTATTCTCGCTGAAAGGGGATGTGGGGAAACTCCAATCATTTCTATCAGAGCTACTTTGCCTCTTGGTTTCCCATTTTGCTTCATGACAGTCATTGATTTTGTCTCAGCTCAAGACATTCAGTCAAGAAGCACGTCTTCTTGACGCCTTCCTCTCTTTTTTCAAATCCAGTCGGTTTCCCATTCAGTTGGTCTGAAATGCTTTTGCACCTCTGGACTCCACCCTGCACTCTGATGCTAGATCGTCTTGAGTCAGATCTCACCTGGGTTGTTGCAATACCCCTTATCTGGTTTCTCCATGTCTACTCTCTCCTTCTTCCAGTCCCTCTTCTGCCTCCACCCTCATGCTAAAGCTGTCTAAAACACAGATCTGATCAAGTACTTCTGCTTTTACAATCTTTAATGACCATCTACAAGAGACGCCGAATCTTTGAATGGATTAGAAATCCTAATCTGATTTCAGGTACTCTCTTAATCTCTTCTCCCACTTCTTTCTACACTTCTTACACAACTTTTAGACACAATATGGGTTTGTTATTCAATGTCCCTATGCTATGTTCCCATTCTCCGTGTATTTTGCCCTTTTGTCACCTTCATTGCCTTCGTTCTCATTACATACACTCATTAAATTCAGACTTCTACAGGTGTAAGGAATTTCCCACTGTTATCATACCTCTGTCACTGCACTAGTCCTGGTCTGAGAACTAAGTGTACGTGTGTACCTCTATCCCACTATAGATGGTGAGCTTCTCAAGCTTTTCTGCAGAAGACTTTCCAGGTCACATGGGCCCTGTGTGAAGTACTCAATCCAGCCATCTTAGTGTGAAAGCATCCACAGGTAAAATATAAAGGCTATGAGTGTGGCTGAATTTCTATAACACTTTATTTATAAACAAATTTGAATTTCATGTCATTTTCACATGTCTCAATTATTTTACTTCTTTTGATTCCTCCCCCACACAACCATTAAAAAATCTGACAACTCTTCTTAGCTCCTGGCCTGTGCAAACACAGGTTTGGACTGTGGACTGTAGTTTGATGACCCTGTTCTAAACCATAGGGCTATTTCATATTGATTTCCATACACTGCTGGCAAGTAACAAAACACCTGGCACTGAATGAATGTTTGGTAGAATGAATCCTATAGTGACAAATGGTTTTCATTTTATGTTCTATTCCATTACAAACTGCAGTGGTGTGACAGAGTAAAAATTTTTTTTAATGAACTGGAGATTAACTAAAAAACCATTTTTAAATTTCAACCTTTGTTTAAAAATCTTTCTGAGGTATGTTTTTCCAATTTTCTGCCCTAGTAAGTACAGTTTAGTGAATACATTTAATGATTATCTTGCAGTGCCCCCAGGTCATGATTAAAGATAAGAATCTCTTTGTGCAGCCAACTAAATGTAGATATAGAATGTGTAGCTAATTGAACCCCAAATGCATAGAGGTTGGGATTTACTCCAGATATTGCTTTTTTGATGCAGAGGTTAAGTCTCTGCTATGTACTTGTTTTCTAGTGATCTTTTTTCTCTGTTCAGTGGGACATGGGAGCCCAAACCAAACCCAACCCAACTAATTACTTCAAGGTTCTCATTCATTAGGTTCCAGTTCTATTGTTCCCTATATAGGGAACTCTGAATGTTGGTGTCATTGATTGCTTCTTTCTTCTTACCCCTCACACAAGGGAGTTAAAAGTGCAATATTGGTTAAAAAGAAAATGTTGAAAGCAAGCAAGTTTGTGACACTGACCTAAGGAAAAAAGTCACAGGTATCTATCTATAGCAAGTATACCTGGTTTTAATGATCCAGTTGAAGTTTTGTTTTAAATTAGAGTGCCAAAATGGAAACTCAGAATAGTATAATTCTAGAACAATCTAGGAGTCCTTCCAGGTGGCAATAGCACAGAAGCTCGTGATTTTTTCCATGCAAAGTTGGCCTGAGCATTTTCCTCTCTTCTACTCATGGTAGATTGTCTACCTTATTTTTCAGCATGGAACAGTGGAAAAAGCACTCATTGGCTCACAAGGACTTGAATCCCTATCTTTGTTCCATAAATTCTTAAGTATAGGCTAATATAGATCCTTACTTATTTGAGTAAATGCAGTGTGGGATCCTGGGACAGATCCTGGGACAGGAAAAGGACATTGGGAGAAAAATGGAGAAAATAGAATAGTTTGTAATTCAGTTAATGGTATTATATTATTATTATATAATGTTAGTTTCCTGGTTTCAATATCACATAGCCGTCATATAAGTTGTAAGTATTTGGGGAAGCTGAGTGAACAATAACTGGGAACTCTATATTTTTGGAGCATTTCTATAAATCTAAAATTATTCCAAAACTAAAAGAAAAAGAAAAATAAGACCCAAAGGAAAAAGAAAACTTGTTGGACCTTCCTTCTGTTTTTATGTAGAATTTGGTCACTGCTTATAACTGCTATTAAAACCACGTGGATTCAAGATACTATTATCTCTCACTTGGATTAGATTATTGTAATAACCTCCTAATTGGTCTTTTTGCTTCTCTTTGGGTCCTTCCAAGTCAGTTTTCAATGCAGTGGCCAGAATAATTATAAGCAAACAAATTAAACCCTACAGTATCCTGCCATCGGTCTTAGGGTAAAGCTGCAAGTTCTTACACTGGTGAAGACCGGGCACCATCCAGCCCTCAATCCCTCTGGGGTCCCCTCTTGCACACCTTCCCACTGCTTGCTTGTTGTAGCCAAGCTGGCTTCCTTGCTCTTCCCCAGATATACTGGGAACATTCCTGTCGTAGAACCTGTTCCCTCTGCTAGAACACTCTTCCTCCAGAGACCATTATGCTCTCCTGCTTGGATCAAGTCTGTGGGGCTGACTTGCTTTCTTGAAATGTTTTATGCCCACTGCCCACTGCTCATCTGCACAAGCGCTTCCAATTCTCTTGGCTCTGTTCTACCTAAGACACTTCTCATCTTTTAAGGCTCTCTTTAAGTTTATGTGTTTATCATCATCTTTATTGTCATCACCATTATCATCATTATTAGGGGCCTGGTCTCCCCAGACTCAAACGTAAACTCTAGGACAGCAAAAGGCTTTTCCCATTTTGTTTGCTGATAGATCCCAAGAGTCTAGGATAATCCTTGCACAGAGTAGGCACTCTATAAATACTTGGTAATGAATTGACTAAAAGGCAGGAGAGACAGAAATTGAAAATTATTTGTTTGTAAAGGAAAAAATAGGGTGTAGTGCAACTTTATGGCTCTTGATTTGGGTCATGGGAAGGAAAAATGCTCCACTAATCAATACAGAAAAATACGCTTATAAGGGAAGGTGTTTGTTGGGTATATCCGTGAAAATGTCCAGTAAACTGTTTCATATGTAGGGTCTGGGGGGAAGAGGGAAACTTGGAAGTTTTTACTCGTAATTATAGGCATGAGATGAATGAGAAAAAGAAGGCTTCCTGTAGTTTCTAATGCATCTGTTTATCTGCATTCTAAGAAGTGGGGAGCCTGAGTGGCATGGAGCTCTGGAAGGCTGGGGGTGGAGAAGAGCTCACATGACCCCAACAGGGTGACAGAAGTACATTTTCCTTACTTCACTATTCGGCATAAAGCTAGATGGTTTATGGTTGAGGAAGGGAAAAGATTCAAGAATGTGGCCAGGCAGCTCCTTGTCATTTAAAGTGAAACAGAACCAAAGGATGATGGGGCAGAGCTCCTATTACCCTCCCCAAAATGAATCGAATCAGGCCTAACATATATGCAGGGGGTTTTCGTTTTGTTTTGTTTTACTATAGCTGAGCTGGAGTTGGGACAGGGTAGGGGACTGAAATGGGCTGTGGAGGGAGGATCAGGGCCTAGCTCTTATTTTCTAAACTCTTAATAGTCGAAGGAACACCCAGTGGTATTTCTTTCAGTCTTTTAGACTATCACCTTGTCCCCTCCTTGGAGCATAATTTTGTCATTAAAGCTTTCACTTGGCAAGAATCTGATTCATCAAGGAAGATAGAACTCTGTGTTTGCCTGCTTCAAGGCAGAGTTAAAGTCTACTTTGGCAAGCCTTACAAGGAAAGAGAGAAAAGAAAATAAGAGCCATAAATCATTGGAGGCCAGAATACAGGATTAAAGATACTCAATCCATCCCAGAAAGGACTTCTGCTAGCATGTGTTTACCTAATGACCCTTCTTTACTCCTACCAGCCTTTAGAGCCTCCCACTTGGTTTGCACCAAGGAAGTGACATCTTATGTGAGAGGCAGCCATGGGGAAGGATGAGACTCCACAAGACTGACATAGGGCTTACTTCTTGGTGACCCTTCTGAGGGTCATTGTTCTTTGGCAGTGTCCACTTTGAGAATTTCACGTTCATGTTTATGTAACAGTACATCTTCAGAAATAATAAACACTTGTAACTCAACTCCTGTTGGTCTGCGGTAAACAGAGGAGAATGGCAGGGCTCCCATCTTGTAACTAATCTGCTCCCCTTCACATGACCAATTGAAGTTGTGCATTCACAAAGTCCCAATGAGAATCAGATTTTAAGGGAACATATGCTTCATGAAGTTGGGCAATTTTTAAAAACCTAGGCTTTCAAATTTGTGTCCTGTACACCTGAACTTTAATGAACTTTTCTTCCTTTTCAGATAGGCTAAGAAGAACTCTACACCTCATCATGAGTCACCTAGGTAATTATTACCCATTGATTTTATAATAAAATGCCACTTATCAAATCGGTCATGTCACTCTTTACATTATTCAGAAAAAACAGTTTATATGTGCCAAATTACACCTGAAGGCTGAGGAGAAAAAAAAAAGTGTTATGGTTTTTTGTTTTTTTTTTAATTTAATAATATTCTGTGTCAAGAAATCCTGCAAGGAAACTTCAGATAGTACAAAGAGCTTTACTTCTCACATATAGAAGGCTGTCCAGCCTTAACTCTGGTTTATCAGTATCCACTTGGAAACGAGGTAATTTGAACAAGGAATCAACACTTTGGAGCCTCCCGTCACCCTTCATGTTATAGCTTGAATGGAGTTAAAGGCAGTCGTCAAAGAATCGCTTGTCAGTTCCTTGTTTTCAATTAGAATGTATTTACCCTGAGAGAAGAAAGAAGGAAACTGACATTTATTTAGCCAGGGTTTCCTTCTGTGGTGTTTCCAGTGTAATGATGCATGTACCCAAGAACTTAATATACTGTGAATAAATATTTGGTGAATGAATAAATAAGTAATTAGCCAATGGCAAAGTGTTCTCTTTGATTCCAGGGACAAGGGGAGCTTTTCAAGCGCAGTCGCCTATTGTTTCCTGGAGCTGAGGCAATATTAATAGAGGAAGTACTCGTGGACCTTCCACTGGTGGCTTCTCTGCCTCCGGATTAGCACGAGAAAAGGGCCCTCACATTTCCCTGCACGCTCCGATGGACTCACCGTACTCTAGCTGGGAACAGAAGGCCAAGGGTTGTAGCTGTAATCTCTCCGGGACGCTCAGCTTCCCTGCGGGTCCCCAGGCCACACCTGGAGATACTCACGATTTCAGAGTGGATGAACCGCTGGTTCCTCTTCTCCCTCCCCCAAACTTTCATGAATCAGTTGGGAGTTTAATTTTAGAGCTGTGCTTTAGAATGTCTGGCTTAGTTTTGAAATATATATGTATTTTCATATACATAAAATATATGAACATAAACATATATTTATATCCATAAATATATTATAAACATATTTCTGGTCATAAAAATACATTTATATTATAAATATATTTATATTTTCTAAATTTTTATAAATTTTATAAATAAATATGTATTTATATAATATTTACATATTAAATATATTTATATTTTCATACATATATATATACACAGGAATATATATATATCTCAATAACTATTTCAGATCCCCCCCCTTTTTTTTGCTGCTTATATAATCAGGACAGCCTAGGTCAAGACCATGAAGCAGCCAAATAGTCTTCACATCACAGGAGTGGAACGCTTAGATTTTAGTTGCAGTCTTTACTTGTATAAGCCACAGAGTCAGAAGCTAAGCCTGTTGCCCAGCTGTGGCTCAGTTGGTCCATGATAGGCCCTGAGCGGTTAGCCTTGGTTTCAGATATGTGTAAGTAAGCCATGGTGATTTGAAGTTGGGGGGAAGGAGACTGGTTGATGACATTTACGGAGGATCTGTTGAGTAAGCGGGAGACTCATGTTTCTAAGGTGCACTTGGTTACTTCAGGTCATACAGATTTGCATGAGAAATGTGTGCACCTGGAAACGTAAATTGCATGCTTAATAATTGCATGTGTGGTGGGGAAGTTTTATGAGGGCCTCGAGGAAGATTGGACTTAGAGGCCGTAGGTGCTCAACAGCGGTGCAGAGAAAGCACGGGGTTCTAGTCGGAAGCGACTAGAATCTGGGTTTACGGCCCGTGGGCGCTCAGACTCAGATCACTACTTTGGTGAGGAGACCAGGACACAGAGCTGGGAAACGCCTCGGGGCTAACTGAGCGGGCGCAGAAATCTCGTGCTTTTCTTTATTAAAATGAAATACTCAAGTTTTGTGGGAAAGATTAAGCTTGAAAAAAGTCTCAGAACCGTTTACCTGGTTACACTCTGGAAATCTGGCAAGATGAAAGGTGAGTGATTAAGGTGGTTTCGGTCTAAAGCACAGTGAGTGCTCGGCGCTCATGGGCACAGCTCGGTTTGGCAAAATTGGTAACACACCCTCCTCGGGAGAGAAGCCCGGGGCTGGGCGTCTCAGGGCAGTGCAGGTCAAAGGTTAACTGCGTTCATCTTATTTATTTAGGAAGACGTACAAAAGCCTTTATTATCCTTGGCTTTTGATGGCCGAGCTGTCAATCCCTCGCTTTCATGATCACATTTTCACCTAAAAATGTTTTTAAACAACTCAGTATCAAAACAAGATCTATGTACCTCAGGTAGAAACACGTCGAACTGCGTGGTACGTGTAATGCTATGTACACTGGCAGCTTCGTTTGTTAGATACCGATCCTGTGAGCTCTTGCTTTGTTCCTATAAGTTTAGTTACTATTTCAGGAGAGAAGGTAATTTATGGTTAAAAAATAGGGTGGAGGGAATGTTCTCTACTATTACTCAAAAAAAAAAAAAAAATCCCCTTTCAAAATTAAGCTTTCAGCTCCCTAATCTTTTCGGGGAACACTGACTACCTGAAAAAAAAGTGCTAGGTGTCTTTGAGTCTTAGGGGGGTTTTAGCAACAAACCATTATTGTTTGCAGAACGATTCTTCTGGGAGAGGGCAGGTTGCCTTAATGACAGCTTATGCAATAACAATCCATGATATAGTACTTACTTGGATGTAGCAACGACGGTGCTCTAAGCCAAGAAGAAGGAGGAAAAAAAGTCAGTATCTTGTGCGTGAGAAGCTTGTAGATACCCTGAGGTGACTTCATATAATTCTAAAATAGCAGGTAGCTTCTTGCATAGCTAATCAAGGCATCAGCGCCCGGAGCCAGTGGAGGTGGCTGACAGTGTACTTTGGTTTCAGATGCATTCAGCTCTTTTTGAGTGATATGAGCTTAATTCATATTCGGGTTTCTATACTAAAAGTTTATGTGTTCGGATTTGGCAAATATCCTCCCCCCAGAACCTGACAGCTCGCGCTCTGATAAAGCTGCGGATCTTAATGTCTTACTTGCATTTGTTCGTTTGTTCCTGATAGGTGGGGAGAAAGTTTGTACCGCTGAATAAAGGGAGGAGGGTTTTTGGGGGGAGGGGCGGTGCATTGGGTTATACCCCACTCTCCACTTCCATTCGTTGTTCAGCAAAGGACAAAGGTAGCTCATCTAGAAAACTTGAAATCCACACTGTGGGGGAGTAGAAAGAGCTCACAGAGAAAGGAGTCATCCCTGCTTTGTAAAGTAGCTAGGTCCCCTAGAGCGTTTTAATTGACAGTATCTTGAGGTTTTCCAAAGAAAGTCTCACGTCAGCGAATGGCTTTGGTCTGTCATTATGTCCATCCAAGGTCTGGGCTACATGTTTGGTTCTGCGAATCCCTCTCCTGTCGGGCATCGAGGAAACAGTCTCTTGCTGGGGCCGTTGGCCCCTTGCTAGGCAATCCTGTCGTGAGGCTGATCTGCCTCACCACACAGAGGGCTCAGCCTCAGCGCTCGGGAAGCGACAAGTGGAAACGCCACACGCAAAGAGCCCATAATTTGACTCTAATAGATATTTAGCAGCTTAAATGAAATAACAAGGAGTACACTCACCCAGGCGCCATCCAGGAGGATTTGGTGGGTATTTTACATTCCACTCCTTGAAAGGAAAAACATAACTTTTTATACTTTCCCAAGATATATGAATATTTTGGTATGCAACGAGATACCAGAGCATACCTTTAAGGTTGACTCAAGTTCTGTTTGGCCAAAGGGATTTACTGCTATCAGTATAATGCAGGCCAGTCAATCAAGTTGAATTTTTCTTCCAAATCAGTGCATTCGAGTTCACCCAGGCAGCCGCTTGCTTTCTGGGGCTGGTTTGCTCACAGGCTGTTCGATTTTCTGGTGCACGGGATCAACAAATATGAACTTGATGCCCTGTGCCCATTTTTCCTTACTTCCCGGCCCTAGTTCTGAGAGGTCTTTTGTGGCCTCAGTAATTTTTCCTTTTAGCCACTCAGAACTCCATGGGTCTAAACAGAGATTCTCATTCCTCCCTCTTTCCAGTCTCCTATGCCTTCAAGTCACAATCCTGATTCTTCTTTTGATTCCCTCCACCCCCGCCCCTGATATCCTCCTACAGTCCCTCTGTGTCCCCAAGCTGGACTTCTGCCACATCGACAGGACTGAGGATCACTGTTCCCCGAGCAAAGAGCTCAGGCTCTGCAGTGAGAACAGACTTGGGGCAAGCCTGCCTTTGCACTTGGTGTCTGACTGCGGTTACTGCCCAGCTATGGTGTTGGGAAAGTAATAGGACTTGCTTTCTCAGTAGGAGCAGGAAAGTGAAGTACTTAGCATATGGCTTGGGTAGTTAGTGCTCAATAAAACATTAGTTCTTATGAATAGCGCTGATTTTCCTCACCTCGATACCTCCTCTTGCCACAGGCAGCAGAATTGTCTTCCTTCCCCTTGATATCAATCACGCTGCCGCACTTCTCAGAAATCCCTGGTCTCTGCTAGTCTTGCTGGCTTAGGTTTGCAGCCTTCCGAGCCATCCCTGCATACCTGCTTCACGCTCACGTTTTCTCTGTGCCCTTCCAGCCCCATGAGGCAAACAGCGCTGGCTGTTCCACTCTTGTATCCCTGTGCCTTGGAGCGTGCTCCTTCTGGCGTGTTGCCCTCTTTCTCTGACACTTGTTAACATTCTACTTGTCCCCGGAGGCCCTGTTCCAGGGCCAGTTCCCCCAGGAAAACTTTTTATCTAAATATATTCTTTAAAAGATTTGATTTATTTATTTGACAGAGAGAGAGAGAGAGTGCACAAGCAGCGGGGAGTGGCAGGCAACAGGAGAGGGAGAAGTAGGCTCCTCACTGAGCAGGGACCCAGACATGGGGCTCGATCCCAGGACCCTGGGACCATGACTTGAGTCAAAGGCAGATGCTTAATTGACTGAGCCAGCCAGGCGCCCCCTAACTAAATATATTCTGAAGTCTAGTTTGGCCATCTGTTAGAACTGATGACTCTTGTGGCCACGGTCTCACAGCACTTTGCTCGTACCTCTAGCTAGACTTGCTCCATGGTGTTTGGTAATAGAGTTAGCCGCTCATACCTGTCTTCTTCAGGGGATTCTAAACGATTTCAGGGCTTAAACTGTGGCTGTAAAAATATCTCAGTGTCTACACAATGCTTTGCTCATAATATACGACCAATAAATGTTTTAGAATGAATTAAAATGAGGTGTTATGTGGATAGTCTCTAAATATCCGGAAGTGGGCTGGAGCCGCTGCTGTGGGCACGTTTATCACAAATCTTAGGAGGTACGCGTGGCTCTGGTGAGATGAGTGGACCCTCCAATCTCTCTGCTAGCCAGCAGCTGGCAGAGTCCTCCCTCATGCCAGAGCCTTGATGAGAGAGCAGATGCAAGGTGAGCCGGTGGGTGGGCGCCATCTTTCCCTGGACTCACAATGGAGAGTTTAAGGGACAGGGTTTCTTCCTCTTCTACAAGAGGGTAGAGAGAAGGAGAACTTCTCTTGGTTGGTACATAGTCCCAAAATGTGATTCTGGGTCACTCCCTGGTAAGATCTGGACAGGGAGAGCTGAGATCTATCCCTGGATGACAGGAGGCTGACATTTCACAGAAAGCCGGATTTCAGCATAGAGGACACACTTTGTCATTGGGTAAAAAGTTCACTAGCGTGCAGAGGGGAGAGGCAGCCAGAGTATCTGTGTGGAGGCTGCTGTTCTTCCATGGAAACCTCTTCTCCCCTTCTTTTCCAGTGACAGAGTGGCAGCTGGGATGTGGCTGGCTGTCCGGCTCAGGACTGAAGTTCCTGGCAAAGTTGGCTGCTAGGTTTTAGGCAAAAAAATGTACTTAAAATTTATGTGTGCAACTTCTCACTCATTTCCTGAGGGAAAGTCTCTGGCTCTGGATTTCCACTTTTTCTTCAGTTCCTACTGGCTGGGATGGTAGCCATTAAACTGACCTTGGAAGCCAATTGTTGAAGATGGCTAAGCTGCATCAGCCTGGCTCCCTGACCACCAGTGGGGAGGGGATGGGGAAGGAGAGCCTCCCGCGGTAACCAGGCAGGATCAGTCACCGTGACTCAATCGTTAGAGGAGCTGCTAGGTCCCCCAAAACAGGGTTTTTTCTTTTTCCAAAGCTCTCCCCAAATATTTGTTGAACACCAACTATGTGTTAGGCCCTCACTCTGTGAGGGAATAAAAACAAGAATGAATGATTCTTGGTCTCTGTCTTTAAGAAGTTGATAGATGGGTCCAACAGATAAGACACGTAGTGATACAATGAACCCTAGAGGCATGCTCTTTCCAGATCACAGAAAGGTGTACTAGAAGCTATAGGAAAAGAGACAGATCCCTTTAAGCTGTAGTGAGCTAGAAAGTCCTGTGAAGGAGCTGGTTTGGAAAGATGGAGAGATGCAAGGAAGACATTCCGGGTGGCAAGTACCATGTGTGTCTTGAGATTGGGGGGCTTGATAGCGAACTCACAAGTCTGGACAGACTCAAGCGATTTGTTTTGCACCAGGGAGTAGCAGTGGTTACCTCTGGAAAAGGTGTTGGGGTGTGACTCGGGAGAGTCTTGAATACCCAACCGCCCGGGGAATGGGTTTCTCCCCAGCAGCCAATGGGGAGCTGTCTATGGCAGCAACATTGCATACCGTAGCGAACCTTCCAGTTTGCATGTAGTAACCCAAGCAACATTTTGTTTGTTCACGGATTTGTTGTCCTGGCGCCTTGTAGGAAGCTGTGAGAAATCTGCTTTGGCCTCCAAAGTAGAGTTTTCTACAAATAGCTGGTTTGTGTACCAAGGGCCTCAGGCCATTTCCACAGAGCAAACGGCAGGGGAACAAATACATGGATGACTGTGTCAATGGTTCAACCCTTTCCTCTTAACTCCACCTTGAAAACAAACTTCCCCTCATCTTCCTAGGCTCCCATTTTCTACCCCAGTGACTTCTCACTGCACCTGTCTTTGTGTAATTACTTCTTCAAAAAAAAAAAAAAAATGCAAGTAAACTTTGCATGTTTAATCCCATTCTTCTTACCTCACTAACTGGCATTTTATTGATTTACCTGTTCAAGAAGTCATGTTCTGACTTGGCTTCTCTGCAGTTACCCTTGTTTGTTTGTATTGATTAACCACCTGGCAACACAGGCTCTCAGGGAGCCCTCCTTACTAACTGGTACCCTACATGCATGTCGATAGGATTGGGTAGGTTTTTCCAGGTTTACCTAAATGTCTCTTCCTTTTGAACCGGTGGCAAGTATCTCGAAACCTGAGAAAGTCAGGCCCGGGGAAAGTTGACTTCCTAGGTGTTTTTCCTTGTCTTATCTCCAACGAGTTAGAGGCCTATGGTCTTGAAATGGTAAAAGTTTAGATGAAGGAGAACTTGAATGCAGCTGGCAAAATTTGAGTCATAGCTTTCAACTTGGGCGGGCTCACATTAACTTCAACGTGTTCCCCACACATGTGAGGGTGGGAGGCCAAGATGCCAGAACAGTCTTCTGTGACCCTTTGTCCAACAGTGACCTTCTGAAATGATTAATCAGATGTGGAAGAAGGTGGTGTAAAAAGAAGAAGACTTCTCAGATGTTTGACTTGTAGAAGACATTGTTCTTGCCAGTATGATGGAAAATGTTGTATAATTCACTTTAACAGTGCAGAAAATCAGGAATGGAAGCTACTTTTGGGCTGTGGGTGGGCGGGGGGGGGGGAACCAACCCATTTTTCAAATGTTGCCATCTCAGTAACTTCTTAAGTTATGGAATATTCTGTGGCTCTAATCAACAGAATTGCGATCAACAGTGTGGTGATTTCGTTTCTTTTTTTTTTTTTTTTTTAATCACATTCTGGCATGTTGTGTCTAAACAGGTCTTGCTATCTTAACTGCTATGTCTGTGTTCCCCTTCTTTGAAGAGCAGGACTACCGTTTAGAGAAGTGAGCCTGTGCTGGAGCTGGCATCACAAGGAGGCTTGCTGCAGTACGGGTTTGGAGGGAACAGCATGACCATTTATTTATCTCCATCCACATATGGATCAGCTTGTGTTTTTCTACCTTTCCCTGGCAGTTGCTATTTCTTCCTTTAGCTTCTACCTTTTGTTCCCCCTACACATTACTTTTCTTAGTTTCTCCATATCCTTGTTTTTGTTTTTAAAGTTTATGGTTGGGGAAGGAAGGACCATGGGGAATGATGGTCAGTGGGTATAGGATTTCTTTTGGGAATGATGAAAATGTTCTAACATTGACTATGGTGATGGCTAGATGACTCTGAGTATACAAAAAAAAAAAATTGTAAATGGTAAATAGGTGATTTCTTGGGCACCTGGTAGAGTCAGATTCTGTGTGGGCCCTGGGAGGAGTGGTAAATAAAATCAGCGCATTCCCTCTTCTTGAGGGATTGACATTCCAGTGATGGAAATAAATACTAAATAATGAAAAAAATGATATCATATAGTGATAAATGCTCTAAAGAATATTTGAAGATGAGCATATTGTAGAGAGTTTATTTTACTTTAACATGGACTTTTCAGGAGAATTCTCTCTGAGAAGGTAACATTTCAGGTGAACCTGAATGAGGGAAGAGCAACCCAGAGATGTGTACGTTTGGGGCAAAAGCGTGCCAGGCAAAATAAACATAGAGGGTAAAGTTCCACTGGGGCTGGATCAGAGAAGAGGGTACATTATGCAGGTGTTGTAGGGCAAAGAGCCCTTGATTTTGTTGTAATGGCAATGGGCATTCATTGGAAGAGCATAAGTAGGTGCATGCTATAGTTTGATTTCCATTGTCTGTCTGTCTGTCTGTCTTTCTTTCTTGGTTTTATTTATTTATTTGACACAGAGAGAGAACACAAATAGGCAGAGCAGCAGGCAGAGGGAGAAGTAGGATCCCCAGAGCCAGATGCAGGGCTTGATCCCAGGACCCTGGGATCATGATGTGAGCCAAAGGCAGATGCTTAACCGACTGAGCCACCCAGGCACCCTTTCCATTTAGAGACCAGGCAGAAGACTGTTACCGTGTTCCATGTATGCTTGTGTTGTAGTAAGAGTAGTGGAGATGTAAGAAGTGGTTGATTTTGAAGGCATAGGTCAGTGTATGTCTCTTTTCTATTTCCTAGCATAGCGTGGCATATACTTTGTTGAATGGACGAAGGTTCTGATAGGGCCATTTGAGGGGAAATATCTAAGCAACAACAGAAGGCCAATGATACATTGGACTTTGGTGCCATGAAATACCGACTTTTGAAGTTATTGGTAGTTGTTGAGTTCTTGATGGATGCTACTAAGGATTGTAGTCCAAACCTGCAATATCAGTAGAGATAATACCAGACTAATTCCCTTGCATTTCATTGTTCATCACAATGCAATGCGGAAAAAGAGGATTTAATTTGAGGTTAAGGTTATTGTGCAATGGAGAAGCAAGGGTAGCTTTACTTTTAAGGCAATCTCTTTTCCATACCTTGATATCTTCCTATCATTGCCTCTACTTGTCCTGGTGACATTTGTTGAGTTATAAATACCTCTTAAAAAAACCCCCAAAACCCCAAAGTCTAGAATTTAGAGGGTCAGTATCTTTGTAGAAATGGAAGCCATGAGATATGGACCCTATTCTCCACATGATCCATCTCATTATTTGAGATATAAGAAATGCTAAGAATCAGTTTCCATATTTAGATTTCTGGTTTGCTAGAAATTAACTGCATCACAATAGGTCCATGCTCTGTTTCTGGGAAGCAGCTGGCATGGAAGGGAAAGAACATATTCTTTGAATATCAGTTTATATCCTGGTTCTGTAGCTTACTGCAAGGGCTTGGGCAAAACACTTCATTTCTCGGTTCAGTGTGCTAAGCTGTAATACGATGGCAGTAATCCATCGCTTTCAAAAGTAACTGCTTTTGAGTATTATTTGTACGGGAGATCACCTATAAAGTAACTCAAAGCATGGTCTGTTTACTTCCTTTCCCTTTTCTTTCCCGAGGAAGCAGTTGTCAGGTGCAATTTAACTGCTTATCAGTATTGCAGTTGTCCTGAAAACCTGAAGGGAGGTCTCCGGCTCTGTGGAAAAGGTTCATCAGCGCGGGGCTAAGTCGTGTGCAGAGTCCGGCTTCCCTTTACGACATGTAGGGATCACCAAAGTAACCAGGGATTAAGGGAGTGGATGGGTTTCTCTGATGATGTCCTAGTCTCAACCAATGGTAAAGATACATGACCTGAGAGAAGAGAAAGGAAAAGCTAGCTATGCTGTAAGAACACTTGGAGGAAGTGGAAAAGGACTGACGTTCCATTCAGATAGATGCAGGCCTTTGACTTGCTTACACTTTGTTTCCTCTCCAAACTGGCACTTTCTTTTCAGCTCTCAAAGAAAGAGCAACCATTTGATTTTGTAATGTAAAAACTATTATTGCCCTTAGGAAAAGGATTACTGAACTTTCTGTACCTAGTGTTTATGCCTTTAATAAGCACAGTGTTTCCAAGAGAATTGAATGCCTTTTTGTACTGTGATGTTTTCCTACCACTGCACTGGAGTTTTTGTACCTTAATGTCTGGGAAACTTGTTTTTATAAATTCACAGAAACCTGACCAACAGTAGGAATTTGTTCCCTGTCCTGTAGAGATGGGCAAATCCCTGAAGAGCTTGTTGATTTCATGCTCGCCACTTTGCTGTGAGCCAGGCACCTTTCTTTTCTAAGGACAAGATTTATGGAGGGGGAATAAGTTTCGTGGGAAATATCAGACTCAGATAACTGCAGCGTTAGCAAACCCCACCACAGGTGGTGGGCTCATCCACTCACCTCTGAAAACTCTTACAGGCTCTAGTATTGGGTTGAGCTTTACGCTTCACATCTAGTACTGCATTTTGATTCTAATGATGGCACCATGAAGGGTAATGACATACAAAGACTTGATACTCCTTTCTTTTTTTTTTTTTTTAATACTTTATTTATTTATTTGTCAGAGAGAAAGGAGCAAGCACAAGCAGGGGAACGGCAGGCAGAAGGAGACGCAGACTGCTTGCTGAGCAAGGAGCCTGATGGGGACTTGATCCCAAGACTCTGGGATCATGACCTGAGCAGAAGGCAGACGCTTATCAACTGAGCCACCCAGGGGCCCCAAAATTGGTAATCTTTGGAAGTTTAAAGGCCAGAGCATGAAGAAGAACAATTTAAGTGTGGAGCGATGAGACCAGAGAGAAAAGCAAGAGTCAGATGGCAAAGTGCTTTGTGTGTCAACTCTCAAGAGTTTAAATTTTATTCTGAGACACTTGGGGACGATTAGGAAAAAATCATGGGACGTTTGTAAGTCAAGACACGATATTTGCAGGCATATATTTTAGAAAGATCTTTCTAAAAGAAAGGGCTCTGTGGAGGTTTGATTTGAATAGTGAGTCAGGGAGGCAGGGAGACCAGATGGGTAGCTGCGAAGAAATCCACTTGAACAAAGTGAGTCTCGAAGTCCATCCATGGGGAAATTAGGTACAGGTGGGTGGATGAATCAATCAACGAGGAAACAGTGGTAATTGGAAGACATGATTAATTCACTCTTTTATCTGGACAATTTCTTTAACGATCAACAGATTAAATTGTGTCAAAAGAAACATTTTTGTAGTTGGTGTCAGCAAGATGGAGTAGGAGATACCAGGCTTCATCCCCTCTCCCTGCCCTGCCTTCCCCCCACCCCAACCCCCACCCCCAAACAACACTGGGCAGCTATCCACAGAAGATAGCCTTAGGAGAGCTCAAGAATCCAACTCAGACTTACAGCAACACAATCAAGGAAGAAAAAGTGTAATAACTGTACAGAAAGGATTGGGATGGGAGGTCAGCTGAGATACCTGGAGATGGCTGAGCACAGAGAAGGAGGCGTAATCAGTCTGAGCTGTAGAGCAGGTGCCATCATGGCCCTGAGGACTCTGGCAGCCATGCCACCAAGGACCTCAACAGCCCCCATGGCAGCCGCACTTCCCACAGCTTTCACAGAGGAGAACCTGGTAGTATTTGTTGGCACAGACCTAGTGGCCTCCTCTTCAAAGGACACTGGCAGTTTTTGCCACTGAGATAACCAACAACCACCACTGTTGAAAATTCCCCAGAGAAGGAGTTGCTGCTGTATTCCTTCCAGAAGGAACTCCTGTTTTGTCACTCTAGGGCCAGAGTTGCCCCTCAAAACCCTATGCACACTTTGGACCCCAGAGCCACGGCTGCTGCACATGCATCCCTATTTCAGACTCCAGCTCCCTGGCTGCTCTTTGCGCGCAGGCGCTCCAGACAAAGGCCCCATGGCTGCTCTGCCTGTGCTTGTGTCTTGGCACCAGAGTTACCACTGCTTCAGGCCGACGAGTGCCCCAGAGCTTGGAGTTTTCGGTGTTCCGTGTGCACTTGCACGCCGAACCCCAGCTCTGTGGGTGCTCCACGGCAACCCAGGCATCAGACACCAATGCCACCGCCACTGCTAGGATGTCCATGAGCCAGACCCAGTATCTGAAGGGTCTCCCCTGGGCCATGACATCCACTGTGGGAGAAAAAGAGATCAGATGATCCCCAGCAGCTTTCCCAATAGCCCTAGATAATTCGGTGGACACCCACAGTCTTCAGTATTGAGGACCCTTGCCAACACTGACATTAGCTGCCAGATCTGTGCAGAGACTACACGACTGGTCCTTTCCCAGGTCAGCAACTGCCACAAACCACCCAGCCTGCTCTCTCACTCTCACCTTTAGGTAAAGGTCTTCACCTACCAAAACCAATCCATAAAATGGAGAAGAGGTAATGGCTCCAACAAACATGCAGACAACAGCCCATGGCTACAAAACATGAACAATGAAGGAAACAAGACCTTGCCAAATGAACACAAGAACTTTTCAGGGGCTGACCTCAAAGGAGAGAAACCTACAGATAGCTGGCTAAAGAATTCAAACGAATTGTCTGAAGGAAGCTCAGTAAGCTACAAAAGAACACAGATATTTGACACCTAAAGCAAAGGCAACAGAAGCAAAAATAAACAAGTTGGCCCACATCAAAATGGAAAGCTTCTGCACAGCAAAAGAAATAGTCAATAGAAATGAAGAGGGAACCTATGGAAAGGGAGAAAATATTTGCCCAAAACTATATATCAGATAAGGGGTTAATATCCAAAACGTATAAGGAACTCCTATAACTCAATAGTAAAAAAATAAAATAATCTGATTTCAAAATAGGCAGAAGGCCTGAGTAGACAATTTGCCGAAGAAGACATACAAAGTGGCCAACAGATTGAAAAGATATTGAACACCAATAATCACTAGTCAATGTAAATCAAAACCACAATGAGGTATCACGACATACCTGTTAGAATGGCTATATTAAAAAAAAAAGAAAAACAAACAAAAACAAGATATAAGTGTTGGCAAGGATGTGGAAAAAAAGGATACTTAGTGCACTGGTGAAATGTAAATTGGTATATCCCCTGTGGGAAACAGTACGGAGATTCCTCAAACCATTTAGATCACCATATCATCTAGCAATCCCACTTCTGGGTATATATCCAATGGAAATGAAATCTATCTTTCATTAAGAGATGTCTGCATTCCCATGTTTATTGCAGCATTATCCACAGTAGCCAAGACATGGAAGCAATCTAAGTGTCCATTGATGGATGAATGGATAAAGAAAATGTAATATAAAATGGAATATTTTCTAGCCATTAAAAAGGATGAAATCCTGGTGTTTGGAAATCCATGACATCATGGATGAATCTGGAAGGCACTATGCTAAATGAAATAAGCCAGACATAGAAGTCAAATCCTGCATGGTATCACTTACATGTGGAATGAAAAGAGAAAAAGAGTTGAAATTATAGAAAGTAGAATTGGGGTTTCCAATGGCTGAGGGGTGGGGGAAATGCAGGGTTGTTGGTACAGGGTACAGTCTTTCAGTTACAAGTAAGTTCTGAGGGTAATGTACAATGTGGTGACTATAGTTAACGATACTGTATTATGTACTTGAAATTTGCTGAGAAAGCTGATTTTCAGCATTCTCACTGCACACACACACACACACACACACACAAACACAAATGTAACCACATAAGGGGTTGGATGTGTTAATTTAGCTTGATTATGATAATCATTTCACAATGTATATGTATATCAAATCATCATGTTTTACACTTTTTTTTCCCTAAAGATTTTATTTACTTATTTGACAGAGAGAGAGAGAGAGAACGAGACACAGGCAAGGGGAGCAGCAGAGGGAGAGGAAAAAGCAGACTCCCTGCTGAGCAGGAACCCTGATGCGGGGCTCAATCCCAGGACCCTGGGATCATGTCCTGAGCAAAAGACAGACGTTAACTGACTGAGCCACCCAGGTGCCCCATGTTGTACACTTTAAATAAACACAACTGTACTTGTCAATTATAAGCAATAAAGTCGGAAAGAAAGGAAACATTTTCGTGTAATATTTACCAGGGGTGTTCAGTCTAGTTGTGGAGACTGTATCTTCTGGACAGAGCAGCTTTTTCATTCGCCTTCAAAACACTGCTTTAGAATTGCTTTTTAGGAGATTCTCCCTCTGAAATACCAAATTTTATTAAAACCAATCAAAGGAAACTTAAAAGAGATAAAATAGTGCATATTTACTTCTCTGGATGTGTACTGTGATTTCTTTTCACCCCGCTAAGTTTTTAATGCTTATAATAGTGTTCATATCACTGGTTATTTTCATGTTAGGGAATAAAGGATATCTACATTGAAAGACACAATAGTAGTAGTATATTTTTTAATTATAAAATTTAGAGGATGTTGAAACAGATCTGGTATGCTTGGTGTGGGATTACATATTATTTGGATATTTTCCACCATGTGCCTTCTTTTTTTTTTTAAGGTTTTATTTATTCATTTGTCAGAGAGAGAACATGCGCACACAAGCAGGGGGAGAGGCAGACAGAGGGAGAGGGAGAAGCAGGGATTCCAATGTGGGACTCAATCCCAGGACCCTGGGGTCATGACCTGAGCCGAAGACAGACGCTTAATGGACTCAGCCACCCACATGTTCCTACCTTGTGCCTTCTTTTTAGGATGTATTTATAGTTCCTAATTTAAATTTTCTGGAGCCACTAGGTCACAGAGGAAGGAGTCAAGTCATCTGTGAAGAGCATAGATTGCTAGAAGAAATGGGGAGATGTTGGTCAAAGGGCACAAAGGTTCAGCTCTAAAGGATAACTAAGTTCTTGAGATCTAATGCACAGCATGGTGGCTATAGTTAAGAATACTGGATTGTGTACTCAAATTTTGCCAAGAGTTGATAGTCATTGTTCTCCCACACAAACACAAAGATGTAACTGTGTGAAGTGATAACTAGATATGTTACTGAGCTTGAGTGTGATAATTATTTCACAATTATTTGTGTATCAAAACATTACATTGTCTACCTTAAACAATTTTTGTTTGTCTAGTAAACCTCAATAAAGCTAAAAAAAAAGCAATATAAACACCATCAAAAGCTAGACTGTTTACTGTAAAGGAGATGCATAAATGCCTATCAATAGACCACAAAAATAAAAATAAATTTTAAAGAAAAAAATAACATACATTGCTATATATATATAGTAGGCATTAAGCAAAATTATATCATCACCCACGTGATAAACATGTGCTGTGAGCAAATTATGGAGTTGCAGTTGAAAAAGTTGAGACGTGGGTCTAAAAACACATAAGCGAAATTGTTTTCCCCATCATGTAGTTGATGAGGCAATATATATTAATGTATATTATCTGACTGACTGGAGTGTCATAGCAATGCAAGCCAACATTGTGAGACACACCACCAAGCAACTTACAGTAAACCAAATGAATGACAGTGACAGGTAGTGTCCAGGAGGGAAAGGAAGTTATGTGGGCCCAAGTGGTTTAGGATGGATCCCAGTAGAGTGGGTATAGATGGAGAGGAAGAGAAAACAAAGATAGGGATATGCCAGTTACATTTTTGTGGAGTGGAGAAGTAAAGAATTGCAGTCTGAAAAGCAGGTTGGTGCCCAAGGGTAGAAACAATCTGTCTTAGGTATTAAGAGCCCCTTTTGAATCTTGGGTTTGAATCCTAGAACAGTTCTCACTAATTTTCTTTGAGCAAGAAAGCATCTTGCTAATCCTCAATTTCTTCATCTATAAAACGTGATCAATAATGATTACTCCTTAGAGGGCTGTGTGTGCATGTGCATGTGTGTGTGTGTGTGTGTGTGTGTGTGTGTGTGTGTAATAATTGACATACTGCAGATTTCTTAGTAAAGTGCTGTTTAGTGAATGGCAAATTAAGAAATGTGAACCATGTGTGTCTATAGGTAACCAGGGATGGTTTTTGATGTGGACAGTGACATCATGAAAACTGCCATAAAAAAGCATGTTAGGAAAATGTGTAAAAAGAAAGGGGGGAGGGGGAGGAGAAAAGGACTGGGAAGAGGGATGGAGTTATGGGCCAAGACAGTGGTTAGGAAGCTATTGCATTAAATCTAGCATGAGAAATTAAATGTCCACATTATAACGGTAATAATAGGGATTAAAAACAACAGCAATAGACGGTTAGATTAAAGAGGTTTTGTGGGAAAAGAAAAATAAGACTTTGTGTCTGATTGAATATAGATTAAGGGACTAAAGGTAAGAGGAAACCTATACAGGTACCTCTGAAAATTTGAGATTCTCTGACCTAGGAAATGGTGATCTTTTTATAGAGAAGTGTGAGGGGGCAGCCAGTTTTTTGGGGGGCAGTTTGGGGCTGAGTTTTCACACATTGTTTCACAGTTAGGCTTTAAAATACAGTTCCTGGGGGTATAGTTAGAGAGGCTTGGAGGCAGGGCTACCGCTGGGAGAACTTCATACTTTGAGGAGCAAGAAAAGCACCTGCAAAGAAGGCAGGTGAAAACCCAACAGGGGTTTTCTCCAGAAGGAGAATCCAAGGGATGTAGTGAAAGCACACATGGAGTAGGGAGATCCTGCCTGGGCTGCGGGGTCTAATCTGTAGATGACACCACAAAGGTGCCTATGGGATGGACTGAGGCTCCAGTTACCATTAAGGAGGTCATCACTAACCTTTCAGTAAGCTGTTTCAGTAAAGGGGGTGGGCTGGGGAGGGACCAAGATGAGGTGAGATTGAAGCAGAAGGGGTAGAAGGTGGGGGGTGAGAAGTTTGACAATCAAGAGAAGTAAACTGTATGCAGGGGGAAGGTAGATGGGTTCTCAAGATACCTCTTGGAAGGCAGAAGAGACAGAAAAATTCAATGGGGGACCCTAAACATGCAGAAGAAGCAGGAATTAACAGAAGCAAATTCCTGGAGCAGAAAGATGATAGAATGGAAAGAAGGCAAGGAGCTGGGATATCTCTACTTATTAGGTCAGAAGGAGGGAAAAACTGATGGATATAGAAAGAGGTGTTTTGAACTAGGGCTTGCATTGGTCTTGGAAAAATGAAATTTGAAAATGAAATTTGGAATTGTTTCCAAACTGAGAACTGAGAAAACATGAGGCAAGAAAAGGAAAATGAGGGAAGTTCTAGGAAAGAATGGTGGTATTTTAGCCATCTTTAGGATAGTAAAAGACCAATAAACATCATGTCCAATATTGTGGGGTGAGCAAAGGCATGGTCAACTATATTAACCCATCATAAGTCATGAAGCTGTTGGCACCTCATCACAGAATTTTCAAATAAATTAACAAGGGCAATGGCAAAGTCAAGGTAAAGTGATACCAGGGAACAAGGTTGCTTTCAGTGTTGAACTGCCCTACATTGTGAAGGTAGGGACTTGACATTTCCTGATCAGGTGGGGCTATGGGAGATTAGAAGAAACAAAGCACAGTAGCCTACAACAGCTCCGAGTGTTTTGATGTCAGTCAACAACCAGTGGGATTGCCCAGAAAGAACATTGAAACAAACAGTGGAAGCCATCCAGAGAATAAGAAACTGTTATTTTCAAACCAACCAATTAGAAAGTGACATGACAGCCTATAAATAGGCAATATGTCAACATTTTATCACCAAACATCCTAAGTTGACAACCCAACCAACTGAACAAAATGTTACGGAGTAGGACAGGCCATTGTGAAGAGAAATTGCTGTTAAGCCAAAATAAATACTATTCCATGTGACATTTCAGAATGGCAAGCCTTCAAAAGAATAGCAGATGAAATAACCCTTACTAATAATGAATGAGAAGAGAAAAATACCCTGGGATGATGAAGAAAGACAAATAAAAGAGAAGGCAGAATTTAGATCAATAGTGGTTTAAGAGCACAGATTGCATTTCAAGAAACCTGTCATTTACTCATTCTTTGTGCCTGAAGGTCCAAATCTGGGACTGGCAGTAGGAGACATTTCTTCTGCCTTAAATGGCAGCAGAGTCCTATGCAATCGTTTCCCATTTACAAAGAAAGACAGTTGCAATGAAGATGCTTAAGGTCATTTCTAGTTTTGAAGTTCTGTGATATTTGATGTTTAGGTACAAATTTTCATATAAAAACTCATATGATTGGGTATTAGAGGAACATTACTTAAGGAATTGCAAGAGTCAGAAACTTTGGATTCTAGTCTCTGCTCCATGTGATTGTGTGGCTTATGACACATCATTTACTTCTCAGTATCTCAAATTCCTTCTGTAAAATAATAAAAAGAGGCTAAGTGCTCACTAAGGTCTTTATTATGTTTTAAAAATCTGTGTTTCTACAAGAGTGGGGCACCACATCATTGACTGCCTAAGTAATAAGGTTGTTTTTTGACAAATAACATTAGGTAGATAACAACTATGTTGTGGGTGACAGAGCCCTTCGAGAAAATAAAGATTCCTATGGAGAAGGGATCCGATGTTAGCCCAAAGCAGAGATAGCACTAAAGCCATATGACTGAATGAAGCGACTTAGGGAGTGAGTGTAGATATAGGAGTGTTCTGAAGATTGAGCCCAGCTTCTTGACTTCCAAGATGGTGGAGACCTAGCAAAGGAGACTAGGAGCACCCTGTGAGGGTAGAGGAGAACCAAGAACAAATGAAGTCCAGGTGACCAAGGAAAGAAGCCATATTATGGAGGAGGCAGTATTTCCAGATGCTATTGATCAAAGGAAGAAAGGGTTTTATAGGAAGAGAACTGTCCATTGGATTTGGCAAGGTGGCATCATTAGTGACACTGATAAGAGCAGTTTCATCAAATGATTGGGGGACAAAGGCATGACTGGAGTAAGTTCAAGGAAGAATGGGATAAAACGAAATAGAACTAGCAAGCTCAGAACCCTTTCAATGAGTTTTGCAGTAACAACTAAAGAAATCTAGAAAGTCAGAAAGTTTTGTTTTATTGTGCAATGAGAGTTGTTCAATGAGAATGATGCAGTACAGTAGAAAAATTGATGATTCAGGAGCCAATAGTTAACCAGAAAAAAAAAAGAAAGCAAACCAAAACTAAGCAAAATAATTTCGGATTGCAGTAAATACTGTGAAGCAACCAAATAGAATATGGTAGGTAGAGAAACTTTGGGATCTTACTTTAGATAAAATGGTTCAAGAAAACCTTTCTAAGATGTTTGAGTTGGGATCTGAAGATTTTCTAGTTGTTGTTGTTGTTGGGGTGGAGAGAGAAAGAGAGAGAGAAAATTGATTTACAGAGGAAATGTAAAGCACAGATGACCCAGTTCAGCTTGGAACATGTGGGATGTAGGGAAGGAGGTCAGTATGGCTGAAGACCAGCGACCAACAGAGAGCTGAGGCTGAACAGTGGGCAGGTCCCAGACCTTGTCATTGTTTGTAGATCACGACAGGTCTAGATTTTATTGTAAGTACAAAGAGAAGTCCCTGCAGGATTTTAAACAGGAGAAATGTTATAATATGATCATTAATAACATTGCTGATAACAATTGTTATCATCTTGCACTTAAAAAATACTTTATGGTTTGTAAGTGCGAGGTCTCCTACGTGGAGGCTCACAGAGGACACATCAATTGCTTGAAGGCTTTGCAAAGACCTGGGCACTGAGCTCAGTGGGAAGTACAGAGTATGGACTCAAACCCAGTTCTACCACTTGCAAAGCCAGTGTTTCTTTTCCCATCACTCTGCCATCTGCCATTTGCAAACTTTGTGCCTACTCCCCAGACTCAAATCTGTCTCCGTCAATACTGCTTCTCCACAGAAACTCCCTACTGATGTTCCTTTGTGCTTTTCTTTGATTCTTGAACACATCAGGATTAACCCCAAGCATAGAAGGCACTTAAAGAGACTTGTTTTTATTTAATTAATTAATTAATTAATTAATTTTAGGCAGAGAGGCAGGCAGAGAGAGAGACAGACAGAGGGAAGCAGGCTCCCTGCTGAGCAGAGAGCCTGATGCGGGACTCCATCCCAGGACCCTGAGATCATGACCTGAGCCAAAGGCAGCGGCTTAACCCACTGAGCCACCCAGGCGCCCTATTTAATTTATTTTTAAAAAGATTTTTGTTTATTCATTTGAGAGAGACAGGGAGAGCACAAGCAGGGGGAGGGGGAGAGGGAGAGGGAGAAGCAGGCTCCCCACTGAGCTGAGAGCCCAACATGGGAGCTCAATCCCAGAACCCAGAGATCATGACCTGAGCCAAAGACAGATGCTCAACCATCTGAACCACCCATGCACCCCAAGAGACTTGTTCTTAATGACGAATTTCCTCTTATTGGTAAGCTAAAGTATTTGGTATTTCAAGCAGAGTAGACTAAGATTTATGTCAGATATGTAGGACCGGGTTAAGAGAGATGGATATGTTTGGTTAAAATCGATAAGATGTGATTGAAACATATGAGTTGTATTTTTAAAGCCTGTAGCATAGCTCTTCATTTGAAGCTATTAAATTCTCAGGTGTGTTTGCCAGGCATTTTGGTCATTAGTTTTTGGCATAATTCAATGAACAAAAGGATCTTCTTAAATCTTATAAACAGAGAAAGGACTTTAAAAGACCGTATTTTAATCGATGTTTGGTGAAAGAAGACTTCCTTACCAATCTTTTAGATTTCTGTTTGGAACTAGTTACATATGATTTGTTTTGAAGGACAGAAAGAATATAAAGAATATAAAATAGAATGTGAAGAGAAATATTAACACCAGTGTTCATATAGTCATGGGCTAATCTAAGTGAAATTACCTTTTAAGTGGCTCAGGCACAACAAAGGATTTACCTGGAAGGCTAAAATCAGAAAGCAAGTGACTAAAAATGTCCCATTGGCTCAAGTGGCCCCAACCTACTAAGATGCCCCCCCCCAAATGGAGGAGCTGAGAAGTCAGGTTTCTACCATCCCCACCATGGAAATGGCCCAAGGTCAATCAAACTTCCCTGGTATTTTACTCACTTCCAATCACCTATGGCCACACAGAAACAATATTATTGTTATGACTTTATTCATTGCAGGGAAGTTTAAGTTGTTGAAGATTTAATGCAAGATACGACCATCTGTACCAAAACATTCAGTTTACGTGCAGACTGTTGAACATGTGTTTTAGTGTGGGCCATAAAATAAGTGTGGTACAAGATTCATCTGCAGCCTATTTTTTTATCACCTTACGTAGGAATAAAATCATTCCTTTTGAGCTTAAAGGGCTGACATCAAGAGACAAGAGGGGAAGAAAAACCCACCCTAAAACTAAAATTGTTTTACTTGTCAAGATAGAAGAATAACACACAGCTACAGCCTTTACTGTACGTAGATTACAAAATTAAGGAACTACTTTTACAGTAAGTCAAGTTGTTAGATCATATTTTTACACCACTAAATCCTAGTAATATAAAAAATAATCTGTCAGGAAATCTACAAATGATTCAACAGCAAGTTGAGACTTGGAAACAAAAAGGATGGCATAGCACCCACCTGTATCAGCTTAGCGCTAATTATATAGATAGAATTATGCGTAATTTTTTTTTCATTCAGTAACCATTTATTCAATTTGACTCAAAAGGTAATAATGGAGAACTTACCACATATAAGGCACTGTGTTAGGCCCCATGAGGGAGGCACAAATCAGTAAGATATGGTCCCTGTTTTCAAGGAGTTTACAGTCGAGCGGGGGAGATGGCCAAGTACACAGCTAAGTCCAACACAGATCTGGCTGTGACAAATGCTATAAATGATAATATAAAAGAAAGTGCCATTTATTTTGCCCAGAGGGTTCGGGGAAGCTTGATAGAGATGAATGGTGAGGAGAACCTCTACAGGCAGAGAGGGAACAAAGGGCTTTCCAAGCAGAGGAGGGATATGACGGAAAGTCTTTAAGTTTGGCTGGAGCGTGAAGTCCTGGTGGAGAATGGATAGAGATGAATCTCTGTGGGGGATGGAAGATCCCAGAAATGAGGGGAAGAGCAAGGAAGCCTTGATGAGGACTGGAACCAGAGTCTATACAGTAGGAATGGAAATGAACCAGGGGCTTCGTGGGACTTGGGATTTTTGTCTCCATCACGTTCTCTTACTGTGCCTAACTTACCTCCTGGGAGTGTTCTGTTCTTCCTTCAAAACTCAGCTCTAAAAACCACCTCCAGGTGAAGCCTTCCTCCACCTCTCAGTTGACATATGTGTCTCCATTCTTGGTGCTTCCAGAGCATGTGGATCAGACCACGCTTGGAGTTCTTGTAAGGTACAGCCCATATGAGCAGCAGATTGGAAGGAGGGCTTCGTTCTGGACCCACTGTTTGCCCGGGTAGTTTTAGGTGGAGGTGGGCAGTAGGTAGCTAGAATCCCCATCTGTGGCTCTGGGAGTGCATAGGGTTTAAGGTAGATTTGGGAAGACTTTGCATAGAAACGGTCATAGAAGTTTTAGATAGAATTTAGAGAAAAAATAATGACTCCATTTAGCACATGTTAAGTTCCAGAAGTCTATAAGATATTCTTGTTTTATATTTTAAAGTCAGTACTTGCTGCAGACTTATGTCTTTGATGAACATACTATCTAGAGATGTCTGACCAAAAATAAAGCTGGACATTTGGTGAGTGGTTCAAAGTTTTTACAGGGGTATACATGTTTTAATATAAAATAACACAAACATTTTCTAAAAAAAATTCCAAGCATCAGTATTTTAATAAGATAATTGAATGCCTAATTGGGAAGCTATATGTTATAATTATTATTAGAAAGATGTTACTTATGTGAAAATAAAAAATCAGCTTTCAAGTCAATAAATCCTGTTGTAAGATAAGCCTAAGTGTGTGTTGAAAGCAACCTTTGGTCCTCCACCCAACACCAAATCACTCAGGAATCACTCACAAAAAGGGCAAACCTGGGGGCATCTGGGTGGCTCAGTGGGTTAAAGCCTCTGCCTTTGGCTCAGGTCATGATCTCAGTCCTGGGATTGAGCCTCCAATCGGGCTCTCCGCTCAGTGGGGAGCCTGCTTCCCCCTCCCCCTCTGCCTGCCTCTGTGCCTACTTGTGATCTCTGTCTGTCAAAAAAATAAAAAAAAAAAAAAAAAATTTTTTTTTTTTTTTTTTTTTTTTTAAAGGACAAATCTGTAAAATGAGACTCTGGAAGATAGAGTTGGTGAGTCTATGGCAAAAAGTTGTGAAGGCTCACAAATTACTCTAAGTTACAATTTCAAGAAAAAAAAATTATAGAATTTGTTTTGCTGCCAACTATGTTGGGGAAGCTCTTCACAGAGGACTTTTTCTGAAGAGAAAAAGAAGTTATGTCTTTGCTTTGTCACTTGGTGTTCCAAGTGTTGATAAATCTGGAGTTAGGATGTATTTTTCCATGTCAGATTCTAAAAAAGAGGAGAAAGGAAGAAAGTTTGGGAGGAAAAGGAATACATAAGGCAGAACCTATCACGGAGGAAGGGAGGATGAGAGAGAATGAAAAAGCAATTTGGAACAAAAAATTCTTGATGAAGTTCAAGAAAGTGGGACTAGGGTCAGGACCAGAGAGGGAGGAGGAGCACTCAGAGAAGAAGGTGTCAGAGGGATGAGCGTAGAGGCAGAAGGCTACATGGGGAAGAAAACTGAACATGAGTCAATCCCAGGAGAACAGAAGCTGAGAGAAAGCAGGCAACAACGTCGAAAACAGGTATTTCTGTTAGACTGTGCCAATCCATATTTACAGAATGTGTTAATCTCTTGGGATGATGATGAAGATCTCAAAAAAGAGGCACAGAGAATTTGGTTATGAGACCAATAGAGATCTCTAAGTAGTTTCAAAAATAATGGGATGGGACGAAGATTGGAGGTAGTCAAAGGACAAGAAGAAGTTGTGATGAGCCAGAGAAGAAAGGAACCAACTGAAAACAGAGGGAAGGATGTGCTCGGTTTTCTTTTATTTGAACATGGAGGAGATCAGAGACTGTTTGGCAGAAGGTCATTGCGAGTCTCAGAGGAACGGAGAAGGACCTAAAAACAGAAGATCAGGAAAACTGCCTTCAATAAGAGCCAAGAATTTAAACTATAGAACAAATCCAGTGAAATTAGGCCAGTGTGGTTTATTTGCGTTAGCAATGGCTCTCAAACTTTTTCCAGCATGCGCACATGACTGAGAATGTTCATATGTTCTGTGCTGTCATGGGAGTATACGCTTTCTGGCAAATTAGCTGTAATTTCACCTCATTCTCACCCACTCAAGAAAGCCTAGCAAAGTGCAAATGAGCCTAGCAAAGTGCAAATGACACTGAATCGCCTCTCGTTTAGCCAAATCTCTCGCATGCATGAGCCAGAAAACAAGAGAAAGGGAAGGTCTAGAGCTATGGATTAAGGGGATAACGTGCTATCAGGGAAATGGACGGGGGGCTTTTATGGCCGAGCCATTTCAGGTTGAGAGAAAGGGAAGGGCTCCTTGCAACTGCGGGCTCATGAGAACCTCTGATCAAGAAGTTGTTCAAAGAACAACATCTTAGGAAGTTTAAAAAAAAAAGTTTTAATGAAGACACTTGGTTTGGGGGTGAGCGTAAAAACTGGGGAGCATGGAGAAGATGGAGAGACTCTGAGCAAACCCCAGGTGCTGCTACAGGGAAGAAATGGTGGGGAGACGGAGAATATGGGAAGGTGTGGTTGGACCTGAGACGAGATAGCTGTGCTGTTCTGTCTGTGTTTCACCATTGGGCAGAGAGCAGACACCACCCCAAGCCCGAGGGGCCAGGCTAGGTGATCTAGGGTTTGCCTAAATTGCAGGGTCGTCCAGAAAAGCAGTGGCTTTGTTCTTTTGGTGACAACAGGCTGGTAGGGTCAGATATACCCGTTTTCCCCCCTCTGTCCCCTTCTGTCATGGACATTGTGTATTTTTAAGTTTTTAAGCACTGCTCAGTCAGAGGGGATTTTCTACAAGGACTTACAAAAATGCAGATTACACTGTAAAAAATGCTTTTCAGCCAATAAAAGTCCTGTTTTACAGAGCATATTTCTTTATAATGTTTAACTTCGGTTCGGGTTCTGATTCCGAGAAATAAAAAAATTCGGTGGAATGAGAAGGAAAAACAACGCGCAAAGAAAAAAAACCCCAAGATAGCCATTTAAAACCCCACAATCAGACCTTGTTTATGTGGTACGGACTCAGAGCTTTCTCTTCAAAAATGCGTGCGATTAAGAAAATACTTTGGGAACCTAATAATAGGTCTTTGAAACCCGAGATCCACCTCTCATCTTTCTACCTCTTGGGAACGCCGTTAATAAGAATGTATGTTTTTAATACACTGATTCGTAGCAACAAAGTAGTTCTTTAATTAGTACAAAACTTGAATAATGCATTGCTTATGACTGCGCGGCGCATAACATTTGGTAACTTGTACTGGCAGATCCGTTTACATATGTCACCACTGTACCTGTAATTTAGTTTAATGCCAGGCCAGTGTGCCAAGTGTGTGTGTCTGTGTTTTTAAAGCTTTCCCCAACAGTTGTTGCATGGGGCTCCACCGTGGTAAGGAAAACAGTGTCTATGTTAGGAAATCATAATCGGTCAAAAGGACTGTCTCTTGCAGGTTTCTCCTCTATACGCCGCGCACACGAGGGTATTGAGGGGTTCACTTTGCGGAGGATTATTTAATACGGTCTTTTTTTTTTTTTTTTTTTTAAGATTTTATTTATTTGGGGGAGAGAGAGAGAAACGGACTTCCGGCTGAGCAGGAAGCCAGGCTCCATCCCAGGACCCTGAGATCATGACCCGTGCCGGAAGGAAGGCAGCGGCTTAATCCACAGAGCCACCTAGGCGCCCGGGATTATTTAAAAAATGGGAAACACTGGCCGAAGTGCAGTTGGTTGTCTATAATTTTGCCAAGAGAGATGATGCTGTTTGTTTTGTTTTAAGTGAATTAAATCGAAATCAAAGCATGGGGGCTTGGAATAAACTGGTGAGGCATGGTTCATGCATGGGACAGACCTGATGCAGATGTTCCGACGCGTGTTTTTTTGGTTTGCATTGTTCCCCTTTCTCGCACCGTGCCCTGCAGTTTTCTGAGCTGGGGAATCACTTTTTGACAGAGTAATCAAGTTTCTCCCACGTGACCAACCTGCCCGAAAGGAGGACGGCTGACATGACAAAGAATGCGTACCGGTCCCTTTCCACCCGCCCTCCCCCGCCCAAATCAAAGTTGCCTCCACAGTGTTGTAGCTGGAAGCTTCGCGTGAACAAGGGGTTCCCCCCAAACAGAGAAAACCCTCCACTCGCGACTATTTAAAGCGACCCTCCCGCCTCTGGATGAACTGCGCGTGGGGAGTGTGTGGTTCATTCCCTCACTCCACCCGGGACTGAAGTGGGCGGATCGCAGCAGCATTGGAGAAGTTTTCCATCACGATTTAAGTCGCTCAGATTAAGGGTGTGTTGTTTGTCTGAGTGTCTCCCGAGTGCAGACCTCAGCCAGCGACAGTAAAATGGAGAATTCCCGCCTTGTGTATTCACAAGCGCGACATACATAACCCTTTATCTCCGGCGGGGCGCGAAGCTTTGGTGCCTTTGGCGGGTGGATGTGTACAGGATCCATAGTTATTGCATGCAAGTGTTCTCAACGGACTCGCAAACCCTTTGATCAAACCAGCTAAACTTGATTTTCCAGATTATTCAAGAGACAAGGCACACATCTATGGGCTTTACAAGTCCTGGCAAGCAATCAAGACCCCGCGCGCGCGCCCCCACTCCCTTCATCAGAATCAAAGGTAAACAGGGAGCGGGTTCGCACGCAAACGCGCAGCCGCATCGGGATCTTGCCTGGACTTCCACAGTTGTAGCACCAGAAGGAAAACAACAGGCGAAGTAAGAAAAAGGTTTCCTTGGCGAGGATGCCAAACTAAATAATGACACCCAAAGCCAAAACATGCTTCACTGAAACTCAACTTTAGTCAATTCAGCCTGCTGAAAACAAAGCTTTTTTTGTGATTTCAAAAGTGAACATTGTACTTTCCTCTGGCAGCCATTTCTGGGTTTTTGAATGATCCGATTATGCATAAATCCCCGGCCTCCAGGTCTTTCAGCACCTCGATCCCGTGAGTGATTTGAAGACACGACTGAAAATTTCTATAGACACTGCCTGCCCTTTGCTTCCTCTTAACCTTTTGAAATACACACTTCGCGTTACACGGTCTTGACAGACATTGTCGTGTGTTTTCTCTCCCCCACTCCCTCTCTGTTAGTACTGGGAAAGATTTCTAGGACGTGGGGTCTCTGCCTCCTGCTCCTGCGAACCTCACGTTTTTCATCACCCTTCCCTGATGCTACTGCCCTCTTGACTTCCCTGAGAAAGAATTATTTGAAATTTCCACATGGGTCCTCTTATGTGATTTGTCCAATTTGTAGTCAAGAGAGAGCGAGCAAAAAAAATCAGGATTTTTTGTTTTGTTTTGTATTTTGGTGTTTAAATAAGTAGAGCCGTGACATTAAGGTCTTTGTTTGAACAGCGACATGTGTGCTTGGTTGAGGAGTAGCTGATGGACGAACAGTATAAAATGGCACCTGTTGGAGAACATGCGGTGGTTTGGAAGGGGTTAAAGGAGCAGAGGAACACTTATTCGGCTCCACTTTTCTTTGGGGAGCTCAGAGCTAGCAATGCTGGCATGATCTGTGCTGCGTGCGTCCTGAATAAGGTCCCTGAGTCATTGTCAGTTGCCTGCCTCTCCCCACCCGCCACAATTGGAGATGTTCCTTATCATTTTGGCTCCATTCCTAAATGCGCCATCACGTTCTGCGTCTTGGGAGTTTCCACAGATATTGGCAGGACACTTTCTTACCTCACTCTATAGCATCGTCTGGTAGCTCTCTGTTCACTCTTATTTGTCCTTGCAGAACACGTTGATGAGGGCTGCCTTCCCCACTGGGACCATGCAGGTATGAGTGACAAGCGTGGTAGAGCCAGAAAGGACACTTTTTATCGGGGCAGATGCTCCTTGGGGGCTGCAGCAGTTGCAAGGTAAATTCTCTGTAAGTCACCCCAATGCCCCAGGGAAGTCAGGAATTGATCCCTCCAAGTCAGCTCTGGGATAAGGTTAAGTCTACGGTCCATCATGGGACTTTCCCAAAAGGTTATTGTTGCTAAGACTGACCTTAAAGGAGAATTGATAACTGTATTTAGAGATAGAAAATTCTGTGGATCTCAGCGGCTGTTGACACTTGTTGCTCACTCTGTCTCGTGTGTGTGTGTGTGTAAAACAGCACTCTTCTGGTTTTTTCTCCTACCCCTCTGACAACATGTTCTCATTCTCCTTTGCTCTTTCTTCTCAATCTAGATGTTCTAAGGAGATAACATTATCTACCAGTAGAGTTTCAATTGCCTACTATGTAGTAAGAACTTTCAAACCTAATCTCTAGGCAGCACAGCTCAGTAGGGTTCCAGAATCACATATACTAATTCGTAGACCCCTGCTCTTCATGTCCTGGTGAGCCCCTTCTGGCCTGTGGCCTGTGGCCTGCATCTCAGTGAATAACATCATCTTTACCACATTTGCTCAAGCCATAAACCTGAGAGTCCTTCTGATTTTTCCTCTTCCCTTCCTTCACGTGTCTAATCAAACCAGGGCCTATTGATTCTACCTCTCCCAAATCTCTTAGATCTACCCATTTTGCTCTCCTCTTTGCATCCATGGCTCTGCGCCATTTCCTGTGTGGCTTCTAAGCTGGGCTCCTTGCCCTCAGCCTTGCGGACTGACCTCTCTAAACTCTACCTCAAATCTCCCAGTCTTAAAACCTGCCGTAAAGCCATCAGTGGCTCCCCCTTGCTCTTAGGATAAGAGCTGAACCTTTTTTTTTTTTTTTTTTAAAGATTTCATTTATTTATTTGACAGACAGAGACCACAAGTAGGCAGAGAGGCAGGCAGAGAGAGAGGAGGAAGCAGACTCCCCGCAGAGCAAAGAGCCCCATTCGGGGCTCGATCCCAGGAGCCTGGGATTGTGACCTGAGCCGAAGGCAGAGGCTCTAAACCACTGAGCCACCCAGGTGCCCCGAGAGCTAAACCTTCTCGGGGCGTCTGGGTGGCTTGGTCAGTTAAACATAAACTCTTGATCTTGGCTCGGGTCATGATCTCGGGGTTGTGAGATCAAATCCCAGGCTGTGGGTTGCATGCTCGGTGGGGAGGCTGCTTGAGATTTTTGTTCTCTCTCTCTCCCCTCCTGCCCCTCCCACTGCTCTTACATGTATTCTCTTTCTCTCTCTCTCTCTCAAATAAATAAATAAATCTTAAAAAAAAAAAAAAAGAGAAAAGCTAAATCTTCTAACATAGCTTACAAAGTCGGTATACTCTTGGACTCTGTATTCCCCTACGGCCTTCCCTCCTCACCCTTTACCTCTTGAGGGCCACTCTTGAAATGGTCTGTTCACCTTTTCATCTCCCCTCATGCTGATTGTTGCCTTCTCCCTGGTTAGTTTGCTCCTCCTTATATGTGGATGATGCGCTCAACCTTCCAGTTTAGTTTCTATCGGGCTGTGTTTGGAATCCTTTTCTACCAGCTCTGCATTATAGCATCTCCTATTCCCCCTCTCCACTCCTGCACATCGTATCAGTGATCTCTGTGTATGATGATCTCTTTAAGAGGTTCTCGTTTTCACTCTTCCCTGCCCCGGGAGTGCAACAACTTGTCAGATGTCCAGTATGTCCTATGTAGTTAATAAATATTTGGGGGAAAAAAAAGAGAGAGAGAAAACAAATGAATGCATCAAAACAGGGTCCATCAATATTAACAGGCTCCAACCTACTGGCTGAGACAAATAATGTGTCCCATATGTCCTCCTGAATACAGTGTTGGTGGAATTATATTTAATTGAACAGCAAGAAGTTAGCAAAATGATAGGGCTTTCAGGATTCTTAGAGATCATCCTCACTATACAGGTGAAATAACAAAGGCCCAGAGAGTGTAAGTCATTTCATTGTCATCCCATAGGATGACTTCTGCTACTCCTGCCCCAGTATCCTTTTTTTCCTACCAGGCTTTAAAACTGTTGCCACTTTGAGATGTATGAAATAGTGGCCCACTTTTTGAATTTGTTTATTTTAATGTTTATTTCCCTGGTTACTGCTGAGTTGAACATATTTCTAATATTAATTGGCCAAGTGGGGTCTCTCTTTATTCGGTTGTTTATTTGTATCATTTGTCCATTTTATATTAGATCATTTTTTTCTTGCACATTTTTAGAAATTCTTTCTATATTCTGCATACTGATTCTTAGCCATTTATATAACTTGTAAATATCCAGTAAATTTGTAGATACATATAATCTGTGACCAGGAATTCTATGCTTTGGCATCTACTCTTGGGAGAAACTCTTACACATGGCCAAAGAAACATTTAAGAAGATTGTTCTTGTGGTGCTATTTGTAAAGGCACAAAATTGGAAATGGCCTAAATGTATATGCAGTAAATGAATGAATCATTAATTTATGGCATACTCATATATTGGAAATAGAAGTTAAGTGGATGAACTGGTTCTACACATCACTAGCATTGATAATATCAGAAAATGTGTTGCTCCCCAAAAACAAATAACAAGTCAATGCACATGGTATTCCATACATATATAATGTCACAAAACAATTCTAAATAATGTTTATAAGTACATAAATATAAGGAAAAAGTAAAGCACAGAATGCACATGTTTCAAGCCTGGGAAAATGGAATATGAGGAACTTAGAGAAGGTGCAGAGTTCTAATGATGGGAGAAGGTTCTAGTAAAGAGCATGGTGGAAAAAAGCAGGTCATTAAATATGTTGCTAGCTGACACAGAGCTGGGAAGAGTTGTAGACCTATGAGCATTGTAGTTCCTGGAAGGAGAAACCTATCAGTGAGAAAAATAATGTTTTGATTACACTTTTACAACTCATTTATATTAAATAGATTATAGGAGCTCAAAGCTCATCTTGAAGTCCAACTCCTTCATTTTAGTTGCAGAAACAAATGAGGCTAAGAAAAGTCAAAGTGTAAAGTAGAGGGAAGGTATTTTGTACAAGAATATTGGGATACAACTACTTCAATCATTTGATATATTTTTACTGGTTGACTTTTTAAAATGATTTTTAAAAGATTTATTCATTTATCCTGGGAGGACGGTGGTGGGAGAGGCAGAGGGAGAGGCTGAGGAAGAGAAGCAGACACCCCACTGAGCATGAGAGCCTGACACGGAGCTCAATCTCACGAGCCATGAGATCACGAGCTGAGCAGAAACCAAGAGTTGGACACTCAACTGACCAAGCCACCCAGGCACCACTTTACTGGCTGACTTTTTAATTGATGTAATGACTAATTGTACCATAGTGATAGTAGGTTTTTGAAATACTGATGCAGAGAATAGATAAATTTCGATTAAGAGGTATGGATATCGTTTTGACAAGTGGGACATAACAATGTAGACTTTCACCAAACAGGTAACACCAAGTGGGCAGTTGCCTGTGATATGGGGTGTTTATAAGGGGGAGACATAAGACACTGTAGGGACACATTGGAGTTAAAACTACCTCACAGTTGTGCCTGTGGGTTCTGTTTGCTGGCTGCCCAATATCATGCTGGAACCATTTGGGTTATTATGGCTCTTATGGCTCCAATAAAGACTATCACATTAGGTAGCCCAAGGCCAAGAGATAACTGTAAGTTCCTTCTGTGAAAATCTACAGAAGGTGACGAAGGGGTCACCACCACTGATGGGGTTATTTTTTATTTTTCTATGGTAGATTGTCTTCTGGTAGGAGAGGTTGTGAGACCAGAGAAGCACCAGTGATTGTCTTCTGGTAAAATAGGTTGTGAGACCAGAGAAGCACCAGTGATGTCCATCTTGGCCATGGTGACATATACCTGAGGCTCACTATCTGGTCCAGCCCAGATAAAGGTAAAGGAGGCAGCATAAACCACTCTGTCTAAGTTAGCTCATTCATCAGCTTTCTCATCATAATTGACCTCACATTGCCTCAGTTAGAGATAGCTGGTCTATGGACACCAGAGAGGCAGATATATCTCCTTTGACATAAACGTATGGGGTTGAGTCAGAGAAGAGGTTCTTTTGAAGGTGTCTTCAAGAGGTTTTTCCACAATATATCAATACTATGGTGAATCAGATTAGCTCATCGCATTTCAAAAGGAATAGGGAGCTTTGTCCCAAAGTGGAAATGCAAGACTGGCAGGTTTCAGCATGTTGATGGTAGGCTAGGCCAAATAAAAAACATCACAGCCTCAAACTTCTCCTGGCCAACTCTTACTCAGACATCTTCTGACATCTTCAGGTTAAGTCACTCTATTTTTTACACATTCTCAAAACTCGGCATTTTCCTTTATAACACTTCTCAGTTTTATAATTAAATACTCATTCGAGTCATATGTGTTTAAAGTTTGTCCATCTAGATAGACTCATAAACTCCATGAGTAGAGGGACCACATCTCTCTTATTGTTTGCAATATTATGGAGCCCTAACCTGGTATCTAGTTTAATAATAGGCACTCAACATGGAATGTATAAGTGATGAAGTGAATGAGTGTAAGAAAAAAAAATGGAGTCAATGAAGAATGAGTGAGTCAATGGATGGTATTGGAGGAGCAGCAGGAACACGAATGAGGAGAGTAGGACTATATGGGCCACCATGGGTTAGGCCCTGTCCTTTAAACAATGGGGTGAGGCAAGGAGCCACAAATGTTTTAGGGGCAGGATGGAAAAAAATCCCTGGTTAGTTGGGGGTACTAAGAACCTGTTTCTGAGAATAAAGGAAATTAGTTATCCCTGAAGGTATTCCAAAGTCAATTTTACCTATTTTAAGACTTTTCCTGAGTTAGCCACACCGCAATGATCTTGATAGATTACTGCAATACTACCCTGCAACCTCAAAAGACAATGCTATCTAAAGGAGGACCATGAGAGTGTTTCTTCAACTGTAGTTTTAGTCCTAATGGAGTTTGTAAGATTGGATTCTGATAATCCTCAAAACCTTAACACAATTGTTCCTTGTAGCTACCTTTGTGTTTTATGACTTAACTGACCGACCCATTAGTGAGATGACTCAGGACATAAAGGCATTGCACAAATATGAAATATTATTACTATATCATAACCATTTGATTCCAGATGACTTACCATAAAGAACAGTGTATTCACTTCCACTTTCCCATGACATTTGAATCTGGGTTTATGAGATTCCCAGAATAAGAAGTACCCAGAATTGAGAACATAGAATTCAGTTGACTGTGTGATCTAGCTGCCTCCCTGTTTATGTGTTATCTACACTGGTCAAAAATACTGTAGTCTTATATGATATGAAATATTTTATCTTTGGTTCTGGATTGAGGAATATAGGCATAGGTTTCATAGCGATCACCACTGATCTTTACTTTAAAAACCGATACTTCAGTTCATTTTTCTGGTTCAAAATAAACTAAAAACTCCATGTTAATATTGCTTCTTTTGAACATGACATGTATACCTGCAGGTTAAAGGGGTAGTTACAGTCAAGCTTGGCTTTGATGTGTCGTTTTGTAATAAGGGGAGATCATCGGTATTTTCAAAAATATAACCTCCTTGACTTCCTTTTGTTTAAACTGAATTTGTTTATAGCAACATAAAAGCTTTCCCTTCCTTTTTGGACTAGGCAGTGATTTAAATGTCTTTAAATTAATAGATTTTATTTTTAAAAGCAATTTTAGGTTTCCAGAAAAATTGAGCAGAAAGTACATTAACTAATCTCTCCTCTACCTCCACAGTTTTCCCTTTTATTAACATTTTGTGTTAGTGTGGCACATTTTTACGAGCGATGAACCAATACTGGGATATCATTATTAATTAAAGGTCGTAGTTTACCTTGGGGTTCAGTCTTTGCATTATCCAGATCTGTGGGTTTTGACAAATACGTAATGCCATGTGTACACCATCACAGTATCATACAGAATAGTCTGCCTACCCTAAAAAATCTCCTGTGCTTTAACTGTTCACCCTTCCTGCCCTGCCTCAAACCTCTCAATGGTTTAAATTTATGAAAAGTAGAATCATATTCAACATAGAACAATGCCAGAAACATGCCAAATACCAAAAGGACACGTATAACATTTTACTCTCATTCTATCATTACTTTCATCTTAGTCAAGTTCTGCTTTTGAACAATACATAGATAAATACAAATTTAATTAAATTTAACTGAATTCTCAGAAAGCTTATCAAGGAGTTCTTTAATCTATTTCTGTCTCTAAATTCTCTGGATAAGACCAGAAATTTTCTTTTTTCTTTATTTCTTTCTTCTTTCCCCTCCCTTTTTTATTGAAGGTGAGAGGTACTGAATTGTCAACTGTGTTTCACGGTGAGTACAATTAGCTCTTGTCCCCAAGCCATCCGAATAATCACATACCCCCATCAGTAACACCATGTTCAGCAGCAGCATCACTGAGAATCTTTAGTTAGGACCTAAATGTGCATGGCTTTAGGCTTATCAGAAGGAACTGCTTGACAACCATTCTCTGGATCCCTGAGACTTCCCCAGAACCTTTCCTGCCTCCTGGAGGAGGTGCTGAGATCAGGGAAACCTTTCACTTAGCACTGCCAAGCAATCAGGCTTAGAGTCCTGAAATGGATACCCTTTCTCATGACATTGCTTCCATGTATTGCAGAATGAAAGCACATATAAAAGATGGTAGAGGCAGAATCTCTCCATTCTTGATCAAAGGAACCAGAATTTCCCAGCTCTGTAGCAACTGAACTCCCTAAAGAATAGCTTGCTTAATTCATATGAATATTATATTACCTTCTTTGGCATTCATAGACGCCAACATGTCCTCCAGAGCATGGTACTTAATTGTTTTTCTTATTAGTTCAAAAATAAAACATGTTGAATACATTGCCATAGCTGCTCCTCTAATTAATAAAAAGACTGTGTTGAGTTTAAAAACAACTAAGTCTTTTCATGTCCAAGTTACTTTTAGGAGCTATTATAAATTATTACCTTCCTCCACATCAGAGGTGTCTTATGACTAAAGGACAAGACAGCCCCCACAATGCTCTTTAACAATGACTCTTATGTTTCTTTGGTAAACTCATAATGTTAATTACACTCTGCAACAGATGGAGTGCCTTCCATGAAGGACCTCAGTGCACCTTGCAAATGTCATGAGTCATCAGAGCCCTTCTATAATGGAGGGAAGTATCTGTGGTCACAATTTTATGGTTAAAGCAGCACAGGGAAGGTAAGTGTTTTTGTTTTTTAAAGAAGTGGAATGTTTTAGTCAAAAGACTTAGTCATCATTTAAAAAGGCAGAGACGCTCAATGCCTATTTACTGAATGAAACTCAATGAATATAAATGAATGAAATGGTTCATCAACGAGATTTGGCTATCCTAGCAATGAACGCCTGGACCATACTCATTATTTTGAAGAGTGATAAATAGATCAGAAGTGATTTCCTGGTAATTAACTGGTCTTTACAATGATTGGTATAGAAAATGGTGATTTAACCACCATTAGGATAGAGCAAATCTAGAAAATAGAAATGGTCAAAACATTTTTGTAAAAATGTTACAGAGACATTGAAATTTAGAGCTAGAAGCTTCCAGAATTTATTTAGTCAATCACTTTCGTATTGCAGACAAGAACAGTGAGATCCAGAAAGCTTAGTAAGGGACTTGCATGAAATTATTCAGCTTTAATTTAATTTCTTTATACTCCTTCCTGTTTCAGAAAGGGTTTAATTTGGCTCACTCAGCTAGTCAGTGGTATTGATAACTACAATCTAGGCTGCTAACCTTAACTGATCCACGCTCCCACTAATTCCATTAAAGAAAAAAAAAACTTTCACTATTGTCTTTCTGTATTCTAACAATCATAAAATCATAGCATTTGAAAATGGTAAGGAGATCACTTTTGTTGATCTTCCTCTTTTAATTGGTGAGGGAATCTGATATTCAGGGAGTTTAAGGGAATTACTTAAAGTTGCGTGGTGAGTTACGGACCACAAACTAGAATCTGTTTCCTCTTCTTTCGCTACTTTGGAATCGGAATTTAATCAATAGTCAAGATCCCAGTAACCCAAATCACCAATATAATTTCATCTTGATTTTTCTGAAATCTTCTTTTACTAGAGACAAATGAAAAATAAGTGAGTTAATGTCAAGGATTTTTTTTAAGTCCAGGGCTTATCATTAGGTCAATAATAATTAAAATTCTACCCATTTATTTGATAACTTCCAAATCTGTGAATTCAGAAAATTATAACTATTATTGATCATAAAGTCACAGGTACTAAAGATCCCAAATGCTTGCTAAATTTTCAAAGATTGAACTATTTTCTTCAAGGAGGTTTTTATATTTTTGTTTATAATGAAAATTGGCAGTCACTGGTAAAATGATGACACTTGTGGTTTGAACAAGAACATCTAAGTAAAGCAACACATTGATTCTTACCCATCTTCAGTAATTAATTAAGAATTTCTAGCATTCCTAGGTGTTTTAAGTATCCATCATCCCATTCCACAACCCTAATTCTTTAATTAAATGGAGATTGCCAAATAAAACAGAAGACTGCTCTAGTGAGTATTCAAGATGGCCTTCTCTTTTATTTTACATAGCCTTACTTCTGTAGAAGTTGTCACACAGTTCCTCACTTTGGATTATTTCGCCTATTTTTTTGAAAAAGAAAATAATTGTAAAATGAAAGCACCCATAGCAAAGAAATCTTGCAATATGGCGTTTTCTAATTGTATGGTGGTTTTAAGGGAAGCTGTTAAAGAACTTGCCCAAGTCTTCAGAGATCCCTGAGTTGGGGAAGGAGACTGCTTCTCTTATTGAGATGGGAAAGGTGGGGGTTGGGGGTGGGCGTAGGGTGCTGAGGGGAGTGATCAAAGCCTTCCCTTGTGTCACAGTTATCAAGTCCTCTAATGCTCTTGCTGTGTCCTCAGCTTTCATTGCGGACAGAGCAGACCAAGGAGGCTGGATCACACTCCATCTCTGGACTTACTTGCTATCATTGATATTTATTCTGCTGCCTTTACATTTTGTTTCCTTAACACACATGAGCTCACCATAGGAAAATGATTCCCTGCTGTTATTTGTATAGGAAATTAACCAGAGAGCTCCCCATTACTCTGTTTATTTCTCTGTGTATACTAGGGTCTTTGAAAGGTTGTAAGTGGAATTTGCACTGTGAATTGAATATGAATAAGATAAGGACCAGAAACAAGTTTCTCTGTTCCTTTGGAGATCCAGACTGCCCTGTGACCAGGGACATCAGCTCATACTGGCAGGTCTAATGTGCTCCCCCCACCACACCCCGCTATGCCCAGTTCTCCACTGACACCTCAAGGAACTTCAAGAGATCTCTTCAAGACAGTTTGGGTTTCCCAAGTGAATCACTCAAGAAATCAGCATCTTCTGCTTTAGTCAAATGCTCTGTTTTGTTAGGAAAGCTGGGAAATTTTAACATGCTGCTCTTTTTACCTACTTTTTAAAGGGTTAGCAATGATATTTAGCATAAGAAGCAAAGGATTTCAAACTCTTTAAAGAAATACATCAATCATCTCTCTTTTATTCCTGTATTTTACAAGTACAAATGCTTGTTTTTATAGATTTTCCCTCTTTAACGTTCTTACCTCTCTTTCCTTGTCTAGGCTCTTAACTTCAACGTGAAAGAGGCAAGGGGTCTATAGAAAAATATTCTGGGTTTGTATGTAAAATGATCAGAAAGAGAACACTGAGATGGGAAAGTTGAGACTGTGCACATTTTACTTTATTCTTCCCTAGAGCTGATTGATAGGGAAACCCAGAGGCAAAGTTTGAATCGGTGGCTATCACACTTTGCTGTTAACATTTCCCACTATCTGAAAATACCACAGTGTTTAACAGGGGCTAAAATGGAGTCCCCATGACACCTTTTCAAATTCAATACATGGCTTGAATTATTAGCTTCGTTTGTTAGACAAAGAAAGAAGGATGTTAATGTGTATTACCTGAACCCTCCAAACACTGTTAATATAACTAGTAACTGAAAATCTGATTTCAGGTTCGAATTCAGGCCAGTTCAACACACAGGTAAGGAGTTTTTAGCTATGTGCCAAGCACCAGGCTGGTTAAAAATTATACTATAGGTGGGAAAAGAGAATCAGAGTGAAATCAAGATTAGTTTTCAAGCCACTGATTTTGCTTTTTAAAATTGTGACTGTTTAGAATCATATACTTTTCAATATACTGTGTTCTGTAGTTGGAAAAAAAAATGGAGAAATGTAACACCCGGTAAATACTCAGATATAGAAATAGAATCAATAATCGGTAACTAAACTATTTCAAACTGGAATAAAACTCAAATTTACTTTTTTGGGGGAAGATAGCTAAAATTATTTATTTATTTATTTATATTTGAATTCCAGTATAATTAACAAATAGCATTGTAATAAATCCAGGTGTATATCACAATAGAGTGATTTAGTAAATCTATAAACCACTCAGTGTTCATCAAGATAAGTGTACTTTTCTTTTTAATAAGTATATTCTTTATACTTTATAAATATATGCTTATATATTTATATTTTGTAAGTATATTCTTTAATCCCCATCATCCCCTCACTCACCTCTCCTCTGGTAGCCATCAGTTTGTTCTCTACAGTTAAGAGTCTGTTTCTTGTTTTTTTTTTTTTTTCCTTCTTCTTTCCTTTGCTCATTTGTTTTATTAAATTCCATATATGAGTGAAATCACATGGTACTTGTCTTTCTTTAACATATTATGCTTAACATTACTCTGTCTAAATCCACGCATGCTGTTCTGAATGGCAAGATTTCATTCTGAACAATAGCTATCTATCTATCTATCTATCTACCTATCTATCTATCTGTCTGTCTATCTGTCTGTCTATACACACAACTACTACTTTATCCATTCATCTATCAGTGGACACTTGGGCTGCTTCCATAGTACTATGGGAAATAATGCTTCAATAAACATAGGGATGACTGTATCCCTCTGAATTAGTGTTTTTGTATTTTTTTGGGTAAACACTCAGTAGTGCAATGACTGGGTCATAGTGTAGTTCTAGTTTCAATATTTTGAGGAAACTTCCCATTGTTTTCCACAGTGGCTGCACCAGTTTGCATTCCCACCAACAGTGCAAGGGGGCTCCTTTTTCTCCACATCCTCTCCGACATTTGTTTTGCTTGTGTTTTTGGTTTTAGCCATCAATTGCACATTGCACTTTTGATTTGCATTTCCCTGATGATGAATGACGTTGAGCATCTTTTCGCGAGTGTGCTGGCCGTCTGTATGTCTTCCTTGGGGAAATGTCTGTTCAGGTCTTCTGCCCATTTTTTAATTTGAGCTTTTGTTTTTTGGGGTTGCGTTCTATAAGTACTTTATATATGTTGGATACGAACCCTTCACCAGATATGTCACTTGCAAATATCTTCTTCCACTCAGTAGGGTGCCTTTTAGTTTTGTTGGTTGTTTCCTTCACGGGTCAGAAACTTTTTATTTTGATGTAGTCCCAATAGTTTATTTTTGCGTTTATTTCCTTTGCCTCAGGAGATATATCTAGAGAAATGTTACAGTGGCTTAGGTCAGATAGATTACTGTTTGTGCTCTCTTCTAGAATTTTTATGGTTTCAGGTCTGATATTTAGGCCTTTAATCCATTTTGAGTTTCTTTTTGTGGATGGCTTAAGAAAGTGGTCCAGTTTCATTCTTTTGCATGTGGCTGTCTACTTTTCCTGACACCACTTGTTGAAGAGACTGTCTTTTCCCCACTATATATTCATTCCTCCTTTGTCGAATATTAATTGATCATATAATTGTGGGTTTATTTCTGGGTTTTCTGTTCTATTTCAGACTAGAATAGTGTCTATTTTTGTGCTAGTACCATACTGTTTTGATTACTAGAGCTTTGTAATGTAACTTGAAATCAGGAATTGGGTTGCCTCCAGCTTTGTTTTTCTTTTTCAAGTTTGCTTTGGGTATGCAAGTTCTTTTGTGTTTCCACACAAATTTTAAGATTGTTTGTTCTAGTTCTGTGAAAAATGCTGTTGGTATTTTGATGGGATTGTATTCAATCTGTAGATTGCTTTGGGTAGTATGGACATTTTAATAACATTTATACTGCAATCAATGAGCACAAACCATTTGTTTGTGTAGTCTTCAATTTCTTCAGTGTTTTATAGTTTTCAGAGTACAAGTCTTTCACTGCTTTGGTTAAATTGTTCCTAGGTACTTTACTATTTTTGGTACAATAATAGTAAATTAATAGGATTGTTCTTTTAATTTCACTTTTTTTTTAAGATTTTATTTCTTTATTTATCATTTGTCAGAGAGAGAGAGAGAAAGCAGAAGCAGGCATTGTGGCAGGCAGAGGCAGAGAGAGAAGCAGGATCCCCGCTGAGCAACGAGCTCGATGTGGGACTCGATCCCAAAACCCTGGGATCATGACCTGAGCCGAAGGCAGCAGCCTAACCGACTGAGCCACCCAGGTGTCCCTTAATTTCACTTTAAAAAAAAAAAAAAGATTTTTTATTTAAAGCAATTTCTATACCCAACATGGGGCTTGAACTCACAACCCCAAGAGATCAAGAATCATATGCTTTACCAACAGAGCCATCCAGATGCCCCTCTTAATTTCATATTCTGATGCTTCATGGTTAGTGTATAGGAGGAATTCAACAGATTTCTGTCCCTTGATTTTGGACAACTTTCCTATTGATTTTGGACAACTGCAACTTTTCTGAATTAATGTATCAGTTTTAGTAGTTTTTTGGTGGAGTCTTTAGGGTTTTTTATATATAGTACCATGTCACCTGCAAATAGTGGGAGTTTTTCTTATTCGTTACCAATTTGGATGCCTTGTATTTCTTTATGATGTCTAACATCTGTGGCTGGGACTTGCAGTTGAATAAAAATAGCAAGAGTAGACATCCTTGTCTTGTTCCTAACTTTAAGGGAAAAGCTCTAAGTTTTTTCCCATTGAATATTATTTTTGCTGTAGGTTTTTCATATAAGGCCTTTAATATGTTGAGGTATGTTCCCTCTAGACCTACTTCCTCAAATGCTTCTTCTGCAGCTATTGAAATGATAAAACTCAATTTAATTCTCTAAAACAAAAATTTAAAAATTTATTTGCCAAAGCTCCTGAATATTACTATAATTTCTAAGAGCCCTTCTATCATATGCAAAGCATGGTCCCAGGTGCTGAGAGGACCCAGAAATATGAATCCAAGGGGCCGATTCTGAGCAGTTTTCACCATAAGGTGCTGACGTGGAATATGTACTAATATAGAGTCATGACTTCTGTCTTACCGATAATGAAATTCTTATCTCATTTGTACACATTATCCATTCCGTAGCTTTGGTTTATTCCATCTCCCACTTTCAGTAGAATCTAAAGAACTTTCCTACTGACTATTTCTCCCTGTATCTTTTTAACATCCTTGTGATCAGAGCAATGCAGTTATTATCCTCATTTTATAGACAACAAACTGAAGTTATTAAGAAATGGAGTCAATTGTTCAAGGTCAAGCAAACTCTCCTGGCTGCCCCATTCATTTATTTTCACTAAACTTTCCTGCCTGAAGGATACTTGATCTTTCTCACAAAAAGCTGGGAGGTACTTAATACTTTTTTTTCCCCCCAGTAAACCTTTTTTTAATTAAAATATTTGATTAGAATACAATACAAAGAAAGGAAAGAAAGAAAAAACACATCTCCTCCCCCTCACCCAGTTTCTCTTTCTAGATAATCTTTTATAATCATATAAAGTTTAAAAAATGAGATTGTATTACATAAACTGTTTTGTCTCCAATAAATGCTGAATGATTAACTATAACTATTAACTAACTATATGAATTAACTATAAAAGAATTTTGCCCCTCTTTGTGGCATGTGTTCTCTGCTTTCTATCACTTATTTAGTATAGTTCTTGTTTTCCAAATGAGATTTCAATTCTTTGGGGGTGAAATCCATACACCTTATTCTGTAGCATTTAGCACTGCGTACTGAACAGAGTATGTGCTTGATAAACATTTGTGGAATGAATGAATGGTTACTTCCACTGGGGAAAATAGAACACAAACATGTCAGTGACAGTAGATTCTCTGCTCCCTGAACTCCCTGATGGCTGTGGCTTTTCTATTGCTGCTAACATAGCTGGTAACGAAAAGCCTGACTTAAAATTCTGGGTCTCACATTTCTAGCGTCTCCTTCAGCATCTTATGGAGCACCTAGGTCTACACAGGTGTTTGTGGGACGAAGAGAGCAAGAAAAGGAGGAATGGGAAAGTAGCTAACAGTAATGCTGCACAATTGTCGCAGGCTCTTTAAGACCTGGGGATGACTCTAAATACTTTATCTGGATCACGGCATTTTCTTTTACGAGGTTTATCCAGTCAGTATCTCCATTTATCAAAACCAAAGCAGAGGGAGTTAATACTCTGCCCAAGTTCACAGAGCTGACAACTGTCAGAAAACAGGATTCAAACTCAGTGTTCGTATTGCCTGTTGATCGAGCCACATGTGGTTTCCATTTAGCACAGGAGGAAACCACCAGAACATCAGTCATAGCCAACATTTTATAGTGGTAAAAGCACTAGAGAAAGATCCCAAAATCGTACATCCCAGTAATAATTTCTCCTGATTCATTTAACTTCATCGAATGTCTCTGGGCTCACTATTCTAGTCTGCTAAATGGGTATAATTATCCCGGAACCAATTTACTCAAAGTTGTTGTTAATTAATGTAAACATAATTTGAACGGAGTGAAGTATTAAGTGCTATGATTATGTAAGCTGAGTATTTTGATAGCCTTATAGACACGGTACAGTGTCTTTTATCTGTTATTCTCAACACAGCTTCACACAGCAAGGAAAATCGACTTTACTCAACTGAATAGAGGCCCTAAAATGAGCATTGTTAGACTCTCCATAGATTCTTTACAAATGTAGTTTGATAAAAGACACACATTTTAAATATTATTATAGACTTTCTATGAAATTTTTATGATGGGGCACGGATGGAGTCTCAGTTTAGTATCTGATACATCTGGCATTACCCGAATACCTGACAGCACAATGGTGGGGGAGGGGCGTGGCGGGGGTGGGGTGGGGTGGGGTGGGGCTGGGGAGGGTCTGGGGAGGGGAAGGTAAATGTATAATCAGAGGAAAGAGCTCCACCTACTGATCAACAATACCGCTTCCTCCCACACCCTTGGAAATCCTCTTAATCCGCAACTTTAGAAACGCAATTACCGTTACTATCACCGCACGCACCTGCAAACACACAAACTCTGCCGTTTATTGAGTATTTGCTATTTGACAAAGAATTGAAAGCTGTTTCCATTAATTCTAAAGGCAGCCTTGGTAGGAGTAGTGAACAGCAGACCCTGAACCCAGGCCCTCTGGGCTCAGAGTCTGCGTCTGCCATTTTCTAGGTGTGTGGCCTTGGGCAATTTACTTAATCTCCCTGGGCATCCATTTCCCATCTGTACAACAGGGTTTTTTAAGATTTTCTATCTCCTTGGGTTGTAATGGAGATTAAATGTTTGTAAACAGCTTACGAAAATGTTTGACATATAATAGGTATTTGTGAGATGCATTTGAAAAAGGAAAGGATGGTTGATGAAATTTACAGAAGTGTGTCACAGAACTCTTGAGAGGGGAACACAGACTTTCTGACCCTCAGTGTCTGTGCTCTTAAACATGAGCGACATATCTCTTAACATGTCCTCTAGGATGGAAATACAACCAAAAGGAATGAAGGAAAACATGCATCTGGGATCTTAATTACTGATGAAGATTTTCTATTTTGTTTTTTAACCTTTTCCATATTATCTCTTCCATTCTTCTCTTGGATTCCTAATCATTGCCCAATACCTTACCTTCATCCAATTGTTTCTACAAGAATTTTCATGAAAAAGAGCCATAATTCCCCCAGATTGTGATGGTCACAGAGCATGTCTCTAATTTTCCTTGTAATTTTGAGGGCTCTCCTAAACATCTCCTTGTCATTGCTTACGAATTTCTTATTTCAAGGTTCTGTCTCAACCTGATTGTTAAAATCACTATTCAACTTTTAATAGAAAGGCCTGCATTTGTAATGATAATCTGTTCACTCTATTGAAGCTGCTTGTGGGAATGTTCACGAAGATCATAAAGGAAAGACTTGGTGTTTTTTGTAAACTTGAATAAACACCAATTGCTCAGGCAGGGGCTTCAGACTCGCTGGAGGAATTTGAAATTTAGGTTGAATGGTAGGCCTTTGATGATTCCTAACTGAGAGAGGTAAACAGGCTAAAGGCGGAGGGAACTATTAGACAAAAGTTCTGAGCATCAGCAACCCCAAAACGAGAATGAATAAGAGACAGATCCGTAAGAAGACTGATAGTATATAGTTTCTTTTCCTTCCTAAATCAATATATTAGAAGTGATAGGCACAACTTAATATGTGAGATGGGATGAAACATTTATTTGAGAAAATTTTCCCTAAATATTTATTAGGAGAAGCTACTGGAGATTTATTACACCATTTTAAAGCAAGGTTGGATCTCTCCATATTTTACATGGGATCTACAAAATTTGGTAAGCTCCCAGGGAGAAACAAAGATAATTAAAATGTTAGGAAATAGAGTAGGTGAAGAAAAAAATGAAGGACCGTGAAGAATTTAATCTGGGAAAAAAGCAATTAGGGATAACTTCAGTGTTTTCAAGTCTATGGAATCCTATTTGTTGAAAAACCAAGTTATTTGTTTTCTATTTCAGTAGAGATCAGAAACAGAAATGGACTTGTCACAAGAAAACTTATGTTTACACACCATAAAGAACTTCTTGATTAAACTCTAGAACTTACGAGGGAGGAAAATTGTCGGTCTTTGCTTCAGGAAATCTTTAAGGATTGAAAAGGTGAGCCCTAGGTAATCTTGTGTGGTGTTAGGTTGAAGCAGAAGGCTTAACTGGAATTTCTTTTGGTCTCATCTAGTACTTCAATGCCATGATTGCGTTCGTAAGAATGTGTCCACAAAGCAGGAAGAGAAGTAGACAGAACAATCAGGCCTGACCCGTTTAGCAATATAGTTATTATTCCTGAGCAAAAATTTTGGAAATCTCTTGTTTTGAAGCAGAGTTACAATGTCTGATACCTTGTAAGTTATAATAGCCAAAACCTTATGACCACTTTGGAAGGTTCTGGTCAGCATTCACTTTTCTTAGCCTCATGGACTGGGTTACCTTGAGTAGCAAAGGATATATTCAACACTTTTCGTTTGTGTGTAAATTTGTAACTATCGTGTGCGTGTGTGTGTGTGGTGTGTATCTGAACACAGTTCCTGTTATCATATATACAATAGTGTGGACAAATGTGTCTGAGACAGGCACGGTTTAGTCACTTTTTGGTAGTTGTCAGATGACAGACCTTATATTGAAATTAAAGGCTCATGTCTATATCTGGAGGTGATGGTGAGGTGTCCCCCAAGAGCTTGGAAATAAGGTTGCTGTTATTTTATTATTTTTTTTTAAGGTTAACCTTAAAAAAATAAAAAATAAATAAATCAATTAAAGTTAGAAAACTCTTACACAGTGAATACAATGAGCCATCTAAATATGGTGGAAGAAGAGTTTGGGAACAATTGACACTTGAATCGAGGTGAATTGAGGAAGGAATATCAGAAAGGAAAGCTAGAATGTGGTTCTAACTTTGTAATTCAGTATGCAGAAATTTAGGCGTTTGCTTCCTATCCTGTCTCAGAGAAAGCCTCAACACGTATGATGAGGCTCGCCCAATACAGAAGCTGAGAAACGGCCAAGTCACAGAGGCCAAAACCATCAGGGGAGATTTGGAAAGACCCTCCTTGATTGGCTGAATGTTGAATATTCCTTGAGGTTCTCTTAGTCCTCCTGTTCTGATTCCATCCAGGCTCACCAAGCAACCTTCAGATGATTTGGTTTTCCACACAGCTGGGCTGTGGGAGATAGTGTATCGATCTGCCAACTCAATCAATCTAACCTTTTTGACAGTTAAATTTTTCATCGTAAATGACTTATAGATCCATCCCTGTGAGCTGAATTAATGTAAATCTACTCAGGAGCGATGGCTCACCGTCGGCATGCCAATATGAATGATCTGAATCTAGACGTTTCATATCCTGGTGTGTTCCTAAGGCAAATGCCAACATTCAGGAGTTTTAACAGCCTGTCTCTCCTGCCCTCCCTCTCATTACTTGCCTTCCTCAAGCTAAAACAAAAATACGATTTAAAACTATTTTCACGCAAGTGACTCTTTTCCAGTTCATACATGTGAGAGCCCACTCACTCGTCCTAGAGGGTGGAAGTGAGAAGACCAAGTAGACACTTGGGAGAAGGAGGCGCTGGGCGACTCTCAGGCTGTCCAGAAAGAAGGATAATTCTCATGCCACAACCGGGTGTTAGATGACTCATGAGGTCAGCAGCCACCCTTATCAGAGACTTTGTGCCTCGATCATTTTGAAATGTAACAGCTCTGTTCCTTGCATGCTTTCCAGGGCCACGCTAGAAGGGTTTTGTCGAGATGACTGGAAACTATAGAGTGCCGTACTTCAGAAAACACACGTGCATTGGTTTCAGATGGTGATGGGTTTCCCAACTCCTGCACGAGCACTGTCGTGGATCTCACTACCACGCTTCCTCTGCTTGTGACCTCATCAGATTTCATAAGCTAAAGAGACCTTGGCTGAGGCGGTTTGTGAAAGGCAGTGGTCCAAGAAAAACCAGGTGCTCCAGGAAGTGGAATGGGTGATTCAGTCAGGTTCATTCTTTCCTATGATTCAGGTTGACCCACTAACTCATCACTGTGAGTGGGCACTCTGCTCTCAGGGGTGCTTATGAATAAGATGTATAGTAAAGGTCTTAATCACTTTTGCTGACTGAAGAGCTTTCACAGAGATGGCTGCACGCAATGCCTTCAGAATTTCAAAATGGAGGATTCAATGCTATTGTGGTAATAACTGTCATTGCTAATACCATTTTAGGTATGCTATAGTCTCTACTTCCTATCTTTACTCAATATTGAAATGTAGAATATGCTGGGAAGTACTCAAGGCATATTGCTCAGAGGTAGTTTTGCCCTTGGCAGTGAGTATATTTATTCCTTTCTCTTTTTTTTTTTTTTAATTTGTCAGATCTTTGGACTTTAAAGCAACACTTTTAAGTAAGGTTACTTGTTCGTTTCATTTACTTGTTTATGCTGTTAGGATTTAAAAAGGACTCTGAAGTAGAAGCAAATACATTAATAAATAACTGAGGCAAGAAAAAAATACAGCTGAGAAGGTATGGTAGGAGAGGAGTGAGCAAACATACATTAAACTACCTATAGCACATATCATAGCTAACCTGTAAAATACAATATAACCTGTAATGGACAAATATAGCTTACCTGTAGATACAACCTGTAAATTACAACAAAACTATTCTTGCCTAATTCAGAATAATGATTGAGCTCTTGCTCTTTGCCATGAGATAGATCCGAGTTTGCCTCTGAACTCTGCCATATACTAGCTCTGCCATTTTGAGCACATTACTTGATGTCTGGACTATGAAATGCAGATGAGAATAAGATCTGTTTCAAAGAGCTATGAATGAGCATTAAAAAAGATAGTCGATGTGACATATTTAACATGCTGTTTGGTGCATAGTAAAGCTTATCAAATGGTAGCTATTTTTATGATGATGATGATGAATATATTAATTCCCATAAATGTATGATTGAATGGAGACATTCCCAGTTGACTTTCTGCTTCTTTAATGGCTTTACTGAGATCCAGTTGTTTTTTCAAAACACATATGCTTTTGAAGATTTTTTGGAAGAAACATACTTCCAGCAAGCCATGATGCATATGACATCATTCAAATCCATTTTATCCCCCAGGCACTGAACAGGATCGCTAACGACACCCCTGGTCAGCCTCCAGGGCTATAACCATGTTCCTGCTATCCTTAGGTCATGCCTTGTCCTTGTCATTTTTAACTTTTCAACTTTTTTTTAAACTTTTTTACTTTTAACTTTTTTTAAACTTTTTTACTTTTAACTTTTTTTAAACTTTTTAACTTTTAACTTTTCATGATGTCTGTGATACCGAAAGACTTTGCTGGCCACTGAAGGGATCTCTTAACAATATATTCATTCATTGTATAAGCATTCTAAGTTTGTAGGAACTATAGTTTTTTGCTTCATCTTCATTCTGAAGTGATTAGAAGATATCCTTGTCTTGGCTGCCCCTCAGTGCCCATGGCCTAGCGAAAATGGAATCTTCCCAGGGCTTTGGCAAATATGTTGTACAACCTGCAGAGATCCTTACCTAATTCTTCCATCTATTCTTCCTTCTTGAGGAGCTGTCCCTGATTCTCTGCCATAGGCACAACCACCTACTTATTTAGAGTGAAACTTTGATCCTGAAATACAAGCATTATTGTAATGAAGCTGAAGCCGCCTTGGGCAGGATCACAGCTCACTATGAATTTGGGGAAATAAAAATTTGCCAAGGAAGGTACAAGTAAGGGGGCCGGAGCTGGTTGTGGAAAGGGAGGGGACCTCACTATCCTCTTTAAAAATATTTTATGACATTAGGAAAAAAAGATTTAATTCTAAATACCCTTTGTTCCTGCAAGGTATCTACTATAAGGAAAATTAATCACCCACCAAAAGTATATTCTCAGGCACCCCATGTTTTTCTTCCATCATGTCTTCTTAAAATGTAGTCATAAAGTTTACATATAATTGAGGTAAATTCAGAACTGACAGAACTTCCCATCTGAAAATAGATCAGCTGTATTTGGAGTGATGAGCTACGTGTTCACATTCTAGAAATGAGCTCATCAAGCCCTCCTTTACATTTCCCTAACATCTTCTACCAACCTTTGCCTTTCAGCAGATATTCAATTAAGTAGAATATTTGCATTGCTAAAATAATATTTCTGCATTGGATGTATTTGTCCTAGTAAATTCTTACCTGAGCAAATCAGATCTTAACATTTCAAACTTTTCTGTGGTCTCTGAACTTGTTCTCTTCTCAAATGACTAAAGATGGCTCCTTTCAGTGGACGCCGGAGCCAGGGTGGGTTCAAGACCCAGTTTAAGCACTGACTAGTTGTGAACACGAAAGCAGCCCATCTCCTTTCCCTAGTCTGAAATTTCCTCATCTGTAAGCTGAGCATTAATAATAAGGTTGTGCAGACTCTGTGCCCATACAGCCCGTGTTACCTACTGCTGTATGACAGTCCTTATTTCAGTGTTAAATGTTAACTTCTAAAGAGATCAACTTAAAGGATAGGAGTATATAATTTATAAAAGGAGAAATTCATAAGCCACATAAACTGATGAGGAAATATCCAAATTCAGTAAATAAACTTATAATATATAAATTATTAAAATATATATATTTATATATAATAAATTTATCTTATCCAGATCAATGCAAATTCAACATTGATCATTTTTACTACAGAATTGGAAATTCAGGCTTGAAAAGGATAATTTTCTATTCAGGCAAAAGTATAGTTAAACAGGCAGGTACTCTCATACCTAAGTGTGAGACTGTAAATTGTTATAACCTTTTGGGAATGCAACTTAATATGTATCAAGGGTTTTACAAGTTTTCACACTTTTTGACCCTCTAATTGGACACGTCCCTGAAGGAATAATAGTCAGTGAGGCTGTCAGAGATTTTTATGAAAGCATTAAATATAGTCATGATAAATGTGAAACTAATGTGTGAAAGAGATGAATGATAAAATCTGCCAATGGAATGTTACGAAGTTTATATTGAATTCTCAAAGAACACTTAAGGTTAGGAAAAATATTACAATATTACAAACCTGAACAGAGTATACAATCTCACTTGGTTATTACAGATATATTATATGTGAGTATTAATGATGGCTTTTAGACATCTCCACACACATGGCCAATAGTCACTCAACCTTGACCTGTCTGCATCCAATTTTTTTTTATTCCCAGGCCCTAATCCCTAAATCTCTCCTCTAGTCTTTTTCATCATGAAAAATGGAAATCCCATTCTTCAGGTCGAATCTTTCCTGAACTTCTCTCTTCCTTTCATACCTGAAGCCAATCTAGCAGTCAATCCATTCATCTCTCCTTTCAAGCTGTGTCAATTCTGACCACTTGTCCATCTCCAGCTCCTTCTCTGTTTCAAGGCTCTGTCACCTCCCAGCGCGGTCACTGCAGAAGTTCCCCATTTGGGGTGCTTGCATCTGCCTTTCCACCCTCTGTGCTCTTTCCCAAGTACAACATCCGGAGCGAACCATCAAAATACGTCTGATCATGTCACTCCCCTGTTCAGAGCATCCAAAATAAAGCCAGCTCGTCCTGACTGGCATTTCTACTCTTTCTCTGAAGTTGTTCTCTACCATTCTTCTCAAATTTTTGGATTCAGCCACTCTAGCTCCTTGTGTTTCTTTCCACTGGGCTGTTCTACCCACTCTTCCCTCTACTGGGAATGCTCCATGTGGCTGCTGCCATCACTTTCCTTAGGGATTTTACCTGTTGCCGTCTCCCCACGTGACCACTCATGTTAAAGGACCCCCAGCCTCTCCTGCTAGAACCTCCAAAAAAGCTACCAAGATCTATTTGTAGGACAGAACATATTGCAGTCAAGCTTCTAAGACTCCAGACACATCCAAATGAGGCACTGCAAGTAGTAGTCTGCCTTTCTTTAAAATAAATAAATAAATAAAGGATCCTCAAGCTTACCCCAGTATTTCCTCTCCCTTCCCCCTTAGATAACATTTTAAAATAGCACTTACCACCAAATGACTTATTTATGCTTTTCTTACCCATGCTCACTTCCCCACAGAATGTAAGCCCTCTGAAAGATGATGACTTTTTCTTTTTGCTCACTATTGAATCTCCATTACTTAGAATGGTGCTTGACTTATTTGTTGAATAAATAAACAAATGGGCAACTAAATGACATACCTTTAAATAAATTTGATGTTTTTTATTTCCTTGTTTCCTTTTTTCTGTACTTAAATTTTCAAAAATGAGATTTTTTTTTTCTGCTTTTATTATTAAAAGAAAAAGAACCACCGTGAATGTTGTTGTTCGTTAAATTTTTAACTTGGTAGTTGTTGGTATTCAAGGACTAACTGAATACATGACTCTCCCAGTCTTTTCTATATTTTGTCTTATGGAGCTCACTATACAGTCCAAATCAGCCTGATAAATAATAAAGTTGTTTACCTTTTCTTAACTCTCATTTCCCCTTTTTCATGGCATTATTGAAAAGTACCATATGTTCTGCACTTTCTAAATCTGAATCAGTATGTATTAGGCTGGTGGGTTAATTCCTTGCCCATCCTTTCAATTTATTACTGCCATTACTAGTACTTCAATTGCTTTGCTGTTTGCAACCTCTCAGTTTCTATCTTCCCTCTCTACTTCTTCCAATATAGCAAATGCTGTGCTGCAGTTGTGTATCTGTGAGCATTGGAAGGATGCTGGTATCTATAGGATAGTTCAGGTTCTGGGAAATTGGTCTAGTCATTTTACGTATACTATCCTCCTTCTCTCTATTTTTTTTTTTTTTTTTTTTGAGAGAGGGAGAAAAGGGAGGGGCAGAGGGAGAGGAAGAGAGAGAATCTTTTTTTTTTTAAGATTTTTTTTTAAAAAATTGAATTTCTTTTCAGTGTAACAGATTTTATTGTTTGTGCACCACACCCAGTGCTCCATGCGATACGTGCCCTCCATCACCAGGGTCCCCCAACCTTCCACCCCCCTCCGTTTCAAAACACTCAGATTGTTTTTCAGAGTCCATAGTCTCTCATGGTTCATCTCCCCCTCCAATTTCCCTCAACTCCCTTCTCCTCTCCATCTCCCCATGTCCTCCATGTTATCCCTTATGCTCCACAAATAAGTGAAACCATATGATAATTGGTTCTCTCTGCTTGACTTATTTCACTCAGCATAAGAATAGAGAGAATTTTATGCACTCTACATCCAGTGCAGAGCTGGACACAGGGCTCAATCTCACGACTCTGAAACCATGATCTGAACCAAAACTGAGAGTTGGACGCTTAACTGACTGAGCCATCCAGGGGCCCCTATCCTTTTATTCTCAGAATAACCTTCTTCAGGAGCTATTACTGCCCTATATGACAATGAAGAAAGTGAGGGTTTGGGGTCTTTGGAAACACACCAAAGAGCACACAACTAAGAAGTAGCAGAGAGTACATCTGGCTGACTCCAAAGCCCATACTCTTCCCATTTTTTATAATACTCTATGGTTGCCTCTTAGCTTGCAATTTGTTTATTTTTACATTTATATACTGCCTCCATTCAGAAAAGATTTGAAGGAGCTGATGCTGTTGTTATCGTTAACTCTTGCTTCTGCCGCCATTTTGCCCTAGCTCAGGAGGTTGGGAGGATGGCATGGGATGGAGATGCCCCATGGGAGAAAACTCATCCGGTCCCACAACCCGTTTTCTTTAGCATCAATACCAAGGTTGGGGAGGGAACTTGCAATGGAATCTGGGATGTGGGATGTGCCTGGTAGAGGCAGTGTGAGGGGTGTTTGCTATAGGGTGACTCTAAGCTTAGCTTGGTAACCACTACACTAATAGGTCTTTGACATAGAGCTTCCATTAGTCCTTTGGTGACTATTTTCTGTGCGCTATTCTTTTTCTTTTCTTTCTTTTTTTGATAAATGTTAAACATATCCTTATTCGATCCTCTTTGTGGGAAAAAAAAAACCCTCATTACTTTTTGAGAAGGGAAGAGGATGATAACTAACATCTGTGGAGTAACTCTTTAAATGCATTATCTTGTTTAATCTTCACAAATCCCCACGAAATAGGTCCATTATTATTTTTTTTAAGCAGATGAAAAAATTAGGGTGGAGAAAAATTAAGTAATTCACATAACAGGGGCCTAATGTAATTCTCCTAGACTGTAAACTCTATTTTTCTGTCCACCACTCTGTGTGTTCATTCTACTTTTATATATGCAAACATTGAGATATGTTGGACTACGGCTCTGACGCCCAGGATCTTTTTAAAAAAGAAGAACATGTTGGGGCGCCTGGGCGGCTCAGTTGATTAAACATCTGCCTTTGCCTCAGGTCATGATCTGGGGTCCTGGGATCGAGCCCCACATCGGGTTCCCTGCTCAGCGGGAGCTTGCTTCTCCCTCTCCCTCTGCCTACCATTCTGCCCTCTTGTGTTCTCTCTCTGTCAAATAAATAAATAAATCTTTAAAAAAAGAAAGAAAAACATATAGAATAGTTTTAGAAGTTGAGACTGCTGAGGAAACCAGCAGTATTTCCATCAAATAGAGAAATGTAGCCTCACACTGGGCTTCCCAGTAGATCTGAGCATTGGCATGCTATTGATGTATCTAATCTGTGACTTGCTTCATGATTTGAAATAGGTCTCTACATGTCTGTTTGTAACATAAAGATGTTGATATTCCTTACCAAAATTAACATCACCAGGCTGCTCTGATGGATAAACATTTGCGTAAGAAAGTTTAAATGTTGACTTGTCTGGGATAACTCGGGGGTTAACAAGATGGCTTCCTCAGCTCCTTTTCTTATCTTGACAGATATAATTCTATTGCTAAACTTACACTGCACCCCTAGGTTATTAATGATATACCACTTATCTAGAATGTGATCTTCTAGAAGTTGCTTGCACTTGGGAAGAATCAAGTTCATCTCTGATAGTATTTAAGGGGCTGTCAAAGTAAACTTGTTCCACCAGTGTCAGGAAACTCTGAGTCATTTCATCTCTCATGTTCTCTGACAGAATGAAGAAGGACTATGTTCACATAGAAACCGTATAATTTGTCACGTTGAGAACAGACTGATCTTGTTCTGACGCTCTTGCAGAACTGCAGATATCTTTATATGAAAAGAAATTTTCAGAAATTAATAAAGTAAGGTTCAGCCTTAAGGAATGTGACTAATACATCTGAGATGAATGACTCAAAACATGAGAAGGGGGAGATGCTTGTTGTTTAAGCATTTAAATAGTTTTGAGTTACATGAAATTTTTTAAAAGAAAATCATAATAGTTCATTTTTTCCATATTTAAAATACACAAAAGTTTCTTTAGTTCATAGATTTAAACCACTCGACAGAAGAAGATAAAAAATTTGGTCCCTAAAGGATAATATCTTAGTATGGTTATCTCATTACAAAGAGCAAATACTTGATATAATTATTTGCATACAGACCTTACTGCGTGAACTTAATCGCATGATAATTTCTTAAGATACTTTTCTAACGTCCACATTTCCCTGAGTGCTCAAGCCACTCCCAGACGTGTGTGTGTATGTGTGTGTGTGTGTGTGAGAGAGAGAGAGAGAGAGAGAGAGAGATTGAGAGAGAGAGAATGAGAGAGAGGGATTAGGTCTGCAGGCTTGTGGGGGCAAGTGTGTATACGAGAGCCTGCACAGGTAATAGCCAGCCCATCAGGGATTTCAGACATGCTGAACGTTGGAAATGGGCAATGTTCTGTGTTTGATGACCTTTGCCAAACTGGAAAGTGCAAATTGGCAAAGGGAGTTTGAGCATTCACAACTGTAGTTTTGGACATGGAAGAAATGCATAACTTGTCAAATACCTAATTATATGGAGTCATAAACAGGATTTTTTTTTTATAGCATATATCCATCCTTTTATAATTAAACATACAAGAGGTTGTTTACCTCATCACGCAGTGGGGTCCATAATGTTCTCTGTTATGTTCTCAACGCTTAGGGCTTAGCACTCAGTTACCACTAAATACCCATTAGCAACTGAATAGGCGAATACCAGAATGAATGAGTAAACGACAGAAAGTGGTTGTGTAAGTAAACACCAGGAAAAGAAAGCCAGGTGTTTTCTTATTTTTCTATTTTATAGTCCCTGTGAATTCTCTTTAGATGATTGAATCAATTCCTTGTTCTCTTTTAATCTTTATTCCTGGAAACACCACCTGTTCTTCCCTGAACCAGGCCCTCTTCTTTCTGTTTTCACTTCTTTCCCAAAGTTTTGCTTAGTAACTGGGGAAAAGGCAATTTCTTCCTTCACTCCACTTTGCCTGAACATGTAGCAACACATGAGTCACTCATCACTTCTAAAGCACAATAGAGCTTTCCATGGCTCGTGTTTGCTATAAATGTTTACTCCTCCGATCTCTGATTTACTTAGGGTTAACAAAATGTCTGGGTAACCTCAGACCTTGATATATCTGTACTAGCCCCAGTGTTTGTTTAAGATCTTAAACTCTTTTAGGTTCTAAATTTGGTAAATATGGGATCCATTCCAGTTAAGTGAAGGTTCCTGACAAAGTTGAAAATACTGTGTCTTTTTTCTGGAATGCTAGGTGTTGCTCTAGAGAATGTCTGTATATCTATCCATCTATCACATATCCTCAAATTCTTCTGATGATCTTATGGAGTAGAAGATGTTAGCCCCACTTTTTTTTTTTTTTTCCTAGATGGGGATGCTGAGACTCCAAGAAGTAGAGTGACTTTTAGAAAGTCTAGATCCAGATTCAAAGTGAGATCCGTTTGATTCTTCTGAATAAGTTCTTTCCATGACATTGTGAACTCACTTCTTCTCACTCCTTATTTGTGGAAGCCACTTAAAGGCACAGGGACATTAAGAAATGACCACTGTGGGCCTCCCAAGGCAGACAGCTGCTCACCACCCCTTGCAGGCCTATCGATCTGGGGAAGGCATGGAGAACAGGGGAGAACAGGAATATAGAAAGCTGTTCTCTTGCCATGTCTCTCAAACCTGTTTGTAGTATTATTGAATGGGGAGTAAAGAGATATGACCTGATCCAAGGCTCATTAATCTGCCCTCGATATCTATGGAGACACTTCATTTTTACTCAGCTGAGTTCAGAATACCAAGTTGGGGTGGAATGATCAGGGCAATTGGTCAGTTATGTTTTAGAAGGCATTTGCATATGCTTTAACATTGCTGCTATAAAAATATGCTCACACTTTACCATTTTCACAGCAATCATTCACCTTCTCCATCCGAATACCATCTTTCTTTCCCACAAGTAGACATGTGGTGAGTGTCTCTTTTATGGGATTTACATTAAAAGATTCCAAGAGGATCTGAGTATGTGTAGTGACACCTCTGCTCCCTTTCCAATGGAGGAGTAAGGCATGTAACCCTTGCAGACTAAACCGAGATCAACGTTATAAATTCTCTCATTCCTCCCTTCCATCAAAAAACATTTATTAAGCTCTACTTATGTGGAACACATAAAATCTTAGTATGAAAGGCAGAGTGATAACGTGAAGGATGGGCAGATAAGGAGGTATATAAGAGATAGAACTTACAGAGAACAGAACAGAGTAGGTTTCATGAAGAATATGGCCTTTGTACTGTATCTTGATGATTTGGAAAGGGAAAGCATCTTACATAGAAAAGTCTATACAGATTTATAAGGAGATGGGGTCAAATTTCAGAAGGGGAATGGTAAGTTGGCCAGTTTGAATGAAGGAAACTTGAAGAAAACAAGCGGGGAATGAAGCTAGAGAGGATGAAACTCTTTCTGGAAGACAGGAACCATGTTTGACAAAATTATTTTATGAGGTTCAGTATAAACTCAGAGTGATGCTCAAACCTCACAAATCACGAGTATAGATCCATGTGCCAGAAAATATGTTTATGGAGGACTTGGTGGAGATGGTAGTGGTGACGCTGACATACATGATGATGACTGTGGTGATCTGGTGTTGGGGTGATAGAAGAGGAAGAGGGTGCATAGTAGGAAAGGCAGAGTATTGGAAAGGGAATGGAGATCCCACATTTTTCCTACATCACATTACTGGTTAAAGTCTGTCTTAATTCTGCTTAAGGAATGTAGCATCAACCATGGGATTAGGCACAGGGGAGATCATGGAATTGATAATGCAGTAGATTTAATTGTCAGCTAAACTAATTAAAGAAGGCAATGAATCTAATGAGAGTGATCAGGCCTCTTTTGAACAAAAGAAGACCCAATTAAAGACAAGTAAAACTGGTAACTAGGAAACAACCAAAGATACATAATTAACCTGTAGAAGTTAGTGTCAGAGGATAGCATTAATGGATAGTATTAATTTAAGTAGAACTGTAAGATGTAAAAAGCATTTGGCACTTACATGAATAAGCAATGTTATTAGTATCTAATATCCCTAGAGATAAGTATCATTATCATTTGTTAATGTCACTTAAGATGCTGAAATATATATTCTATTGCTTCCCCTTATGAAGTTCAATAAATATAAGAATCTTATATAGCCTTGAGTTAATTAGGAGCCACATGAATTCCATAGTATAACATCATTGAAATAAATAGAATTGACATAACAATTAATCTATGTTTTTGCTGCCAGGATTATTCTTCTTTTTTCAAAATTCCCATTAATATTTTTTTTCAACTGGTTTTCAATGTCCCTACAATGGCTTTCATTACTGCCCTAGGGAGATTATTCTTTAAAATAATAGTTGTTACTCTTCAGCAGCTTTTCTTTACTCATAGACCTTTCTTTCTCTATCCATTGTGATCCCAGATGTATGTTCTTTAAAAAAAAAAAAAAAAGGCCAAAATCCTTACTCAAGTCTTATGTCTATTTATTCCTTTCTTCTAATAGTTGTAATTCCATATTCTAAAATCCTTTTTTCCTGCACCCACTTCTAGCATTCATTCATTAGGTTGACACACCTTTTGGAACGCTGACTGGCAGTTTGGAATGGCAGAGAGAGGGATGGCTTTGGGGTCTATCCATCTGTTGGGTCAACATTTGGATCCTGGCTATGGTACATAACAGCTGAGTGGCCTTGGACCAGTTGTTTGACCAGCTTGAGCCTCAGTCTTCATTTGTGAAAGTGGGTGGAAATGCCTCCCTAACAGGGTTCTAATGAAGATTCAAGACAATGTGTGCCAACTGCCCAACATATGGTGGACATACAAGAAGACAGCAGTGGCGAATGCAATGGGCTACTTTAGTTTTCCCACTATTGTGCCTTAGGAGAGAATTCAGAGCAAAGTGTTTTCTAGCTCTTTTTCATTTCTGCTCCTTCTTCTTGCTTTCTAGATCTTTTACTTCTGGAATCTCATGTCAGACCTAACTGGACTCTGAGTCTTCTCTGTTCCTCTCAGGCTCCTTCTTATTTTCCAGAATGTGGTGTATTTGCGTTGGTCAAGTAGGCTACAGGGAAGGCCAGCCCTGCATCTTTAGAGAGTTCATCTTGACGCAGACAGTTTTTCCTTGCCCTTTCTTCCAGATTTATAGGCTATCATGATGATAGGAAAGCAAAAACTTTATCTTATGAAGTAATTTTGTTTGATTTACAGGAAGGAAATGACTTCCTAAGGAGCTTTCTTCTAGTGTAAATGTTCAAAAAGACATGAATGGTATTTCTGGAGTAGTAGGGAAAATTTTGTCTGTTGCTGGCTGCAAAATAGATAAAATATTATGAAGCTGTAACATAACAGAAAATGTACCTGCTTCTTTTCTTGTTGCAAGCTTATATTTTTAGTGCTTGGCTGTGGTTTAGCTTTGGGTTGTTTTAGAACTAGGTCAAACAGATATCACACACAGACTTGAAAATGGGAGAAAAGCAGAGAAATATCCCCAGAAAAAAGATGAGAAACAAAGGGAGAGAGAGGAATGAAATTCAAGTTGCTAGGGTGCTAGGAATCAGTGAGTCCTGTAAGTTTCACTGAGAGGTCAGAGTTTGCAAAGCACAGGATCTGCACTAAGTATGGCATCCAATGTCTGGTGTAGGGCATTCACTTAATACATATCTGTTGACTGACTGTTGGCAATCACTTGCCCTCCTTTAGTTCTCTGTAGAGGAGAGACCACTTTCTCCTGTTCCTTTTATTCAAACCTCATAAGGCAAAAATATACCTTCATTGAAAGTGTTCCACCTTTGTCTCTCAAAGTCTCAAGAGCAACGTGCTGAGGTAGGGCAAGGAGACTTTATATATGTAGATAAGGGCACTTGTCTCCCCCTTTTTCAGTCTAGTTTCCCTAGAGTTGGGGTTGAGGGGCTTGCCCTGCTCCTGTCCCTCCCATCAAGGCACACCGGCTCAGGCTCAGCACCTACTACTTAGAGACAGGTCAGAGGCCCACCGGCGCTCTGAGCCCTGATGGGTGTACTCACTCTACAGTCTTAGCAGTGCCTTTCCTCTTCATGGTTCTTCCTATTAGGATTTCTACATGCAGAGTTCTGGGAAATTTGAAAGCAGTCTCTTTTCAATGAAAAACCCAAATCTTATTTTCTAATCCAGGTTTACAACTAACATAGAAGATATTTGGATTCCTCTCTGGCTTTTGGGTAGACATTTCAGTAGGTGTCAGTCTCAGAGAGGGCAAGGGGATAAGGTATTTTTAATGAGCCTCCTTACAAAATGCAAACCTTCAGACCTCATTATCCCATGGTGAATTCACTAGGAAAGCTTGAGAAATAGGCCCAAGGGCTAATGTGTATCATCATCATCATCATCATCATCATCGTCATCTCATCATCATCATCATCGGCAGCAGTGGCAGCAGCAGCAACAGCAACAACTAAAACCTTTAGCGAAATACAGGCTGTGGGCTCAGCAGAGGGGGAGGTGTGGGTGCTTATTAAAGCACACTGTTTGTTGGTCTTTTCTTAAGGTAAAATTTCAATTTTATGAGGTTGTTTATTGAACAAAATTAAATGCATATGTGTAGACTAAAGTACGGTGCAGTTGTGTGAGGCTTGTTGAGACTCATGGCTGCCCCGTGCCCTTTCACTTCCTCCCTTTTCCAGTGGAAACTCCTTGCAACTCTTATGACTGTTCTTTCGGTATTTACCTCCCAATGACTACACCTGGGTTTTGAATTTTAGACATTTCTTATTTACTTAGGCTTTACTTATTGACTTTCCACTTTGGAAAATAAGGATTTAGGTGTCTTTCACACCCCATCTACCACCACACAAGCAACGTTCCCATACCCCATTCTCCTAATGTCATTGTAATGTTGGTTAGTTCAATCTTCAGGATTGAATTATTGTGATCATAAAAGAATTATTGGCAGCCGAATTCTATAGTATAATGGTATTGTTATCCTTTTCTGTACTACTTTTTGGTTTTTCATGGAATTAGTTTTTTTTTTTTTTCAAGATTAATTGATTTATTTCAGAGAGAGAGTGAGAGGAAGAGGAAGGGAAACAGACTCCCCTTGAGCACAGAGCCCAAGGAGGGGCTCAATCTCATGACCCTAAAATCAGGACCTGAGCCAAAATCAGGAGTCAGATACTTAATTGAGCCATCCAGGTGCCCTGATTTTTCACCGAAGTAGTAAAAACTTGTGCTTTTTAAAAAAAGATTTTATTTATTTATTTATTTCAAGCAGGGGGAAGGGTGGAGGGAGGAGGGGAGAGAGGATCTCAAGCAGACTCCATGCTGAACATGGAGCCCAACATGGGCTCAATCTCACGGCTCTGAGATCATGACCTGAGCTGAAATCTAGTGGGATCCTGAACCAACTGAGCATCCTCGGTACCCCCTGCCCTGACAATCTTATGCTTTAATGTACCAGTTATTCTATCAGTAAAACTTTTGGCAAGGGACCTTTCCTGGAGTTGGCTGATCTCTCTAGTATTGACTGGCCTCCCTTATTCTTGGTGCTCTACTGTCATCTTGGGCTCTCTCTTTACTATAATCCTGAGGACTCCCTTCTGTCACTTTTGTGTTGAATCCCTTCCTTCCTGGAACCTAGGCTTCCCTTCTTCTTTACAAGGAGGATATCCTCCATTGGCTTCCGGCCTAAAACACTCACTTTGGAATAATCAGAGGTATTTTCCCCAGAGATGAGTTTCTAGTCATATAACTCTCCTCAAAATTAATAGAAGTGAGTTGCTTCTTATGATTCAAGATTTTCCCAGTTTTATATTACTATTGCATTATATGCTCATAAAAAGAATCATCCATGAGAACTTTATCTGAATTTAGAATTTAGCCTATCATGATTAAAAACTCAGATTTAATAACACTGAATACACACACACACACACACACACACACTTTCACTTTTGAAAATCCCATATGACTGACAGCCCAGTGTTTCGTCTTCCTATTGTTGCTGTAACAAATTACTACAAACTTAGTGGCTTAAAATAACATAAATTTATTATCTTGCAGTTCGAGAAGTCAGATATTTAAAATGGTTTTCAATGGGCTAAAATCAAGGTATGGGCATAGTTGTGTTTCTTTCTCAAAGCCTTAGGGAGGTTCTATTTTTATGCCTTTCTTAGCTTCCAGAAGCTACTTTCATTCTTTGGTTTATGGCTTCTTCCATTTTCAAAGCCAGCAATGGCCAGGGGAGTCTTTCTCATGATGCCATCTCCCTGGATCTGACTCTTTTGTTTCCCTTTTCCCCGTTTAAGACCCCTTGTGATTACATGAGGCCCGCCCATGTAATCCAGAATGATCTTAAGTTCAGCTGATTAGCAAACTTAACTCCATCTACAAGTTTGACTCCATGTAATATAAAATAGTCACAGGTTCTGGAGATTAGGACATGGACATCTTTGGGTGGACATTATTCAACCACAACATACAGGAGCTCTTCTTTCCATTAAAATGCATTCATTTTTGGAATAACTCTGACAGTCTTTACATTTTCTCCCCTGAAACTATTACTTTAACAGTCTAGGACAAAAAGTGAACAATGATTCATCCAAGCCGAACTTGGGCAATTTAAATTGGCAAATAGTCAGCTGAGACATTGCATTTGTCCTCAGTTTACCAACTTCTTTGGCCTTGGTAAAGACAGATACATTTCTGTCAGCATAATGTAGATGGAGAAAACATTATTTTAAATCGCTTGGTCCTAAAAAAAGTCTCAACATAAGTGGTTTGATTCATTTTATAGAAATATAAGATTTTACATTCTTTACACTATTTTGGATGGTTTCACTTGCGGATTTATTTCCTACCGTTTATTTAAAATAAAGTCATTAGTGTCCTTATACCAATACTGAAAAGGATTCTAACAGCAGTATACACGGCACAATTAAAATAACAACACACGCACATACACACATGCACACATACACACACAACAACACACATGGGACCACATACCTCCCTATTGTTAATGGTCTAGAAGTCAGAGTCAAAAATGGAGAGATTTGTTGTAAAGATATTAACACACTAATAATCATAGATTATCATTTCAAGAGATATGTTGAAAGTTAAAATAGCAGGCATTTTCCAGGAAAATGAATATGTAATACTCTGAAAGGCTCTGCATCTTTCACTGGTCCTTCTAATAGGCTCATGCTTTCATTTCCTTTGTTTTGCTCAAGTCAGTAATGCAAATGTTAAGCTCCCTCTCTCTATTAGTGCCCCTTAACAGTAAGTTGATACTTTGGAGCTTTTAAGTGGACCCAAATGGTTTTCAGACATTTTCATTTCTGTTTTCTCCCAGGCAGGGAGACCCTAAGGTGGAGAGAGTCATGCCTTCTTTGTAACTTCTCACAGTTCCTATTGAGTCTATTATGGACTAAGTAAGATTTTTGTTATTCACTTGGGAATACAATAGTACTTGTCTGTAGAAAGGAACAGGAAGGAAACATTGTTTACACCGGGAAATGGTACCACTTCTAAACTACCAAAGTGCGTTTTCAAGGCCTGTTTTTGAGTTCAGACTCTAAGTACAGAAAGCTAAGGCTTTACAAGATCTATTTGTATAAGGTTATTTTACTTAAAATTAGTCATGTTTTCTCTTTGACCCCAGTGGTTCAAGAACCAATTAAAATACGTTAGAATTGAGCTTCAAACCATTCATTCTCCTACCCCAAGTTTCTAATTGTTTTGGGTGTCCGATTTAGAGACAGTCTATATGATATTATGGTTTTCTACGCTCTAAAATAACAGACAACTCAGAAAATGTGTGTGGGTCATCTTCTATCTCCAAAGTTGGTGAAGTAAATTGCAGTGGATGACTCATTTCTCACAGATCCAGCATGTTAAATCAATGAGTGTGTTTGCTTGACTCTTGTCTCCTAATGAGCTGAAACAGATAGAACATTTCTCATGCATCCAGATGGGATTATTTTGGAAAGTAAACTAATGCACATGCCCACACAAAATTCTTCTGCTATCTCTGGCCAGATTCTGTTAGCTGCTCCCCAAGATGATTTACCAGCAACATGAGACCGAGTTGCTCCTTGATGTTATTGGTACCATAGGAATTCTTCCAGAGAACAAATTTTCCTGTTTTGCTTTGTTCAATATAATAATCCCATGTACTCTATATATATATATTTTTTTTCTTTTTTTAGTTATTATGAGTTTGTGTGTGTATCCAGGAGTGTGGGGGAGGTTTAAGTTTTATTATAGTAGATGGAATTCATTTAGTACAATTATTTGATTGGGATTGATGATTTATGTCAATGATTGCTAAAACTTAAAATTATTTCACTGAGGTGCCTGGGTGGCTCAGTTGGTTAAGCATCTGACTCTTGGTTTTGGCTCAGGTCATGATCTCAGGGTTGTGAGATTGAGCCCTGTGATTGGATCTGCGCTTAGCATGGACTCTGCTGGAGATTCTGTACCTCTTCTTCTCCCTCCCACTCTGTTTCCGCCCCGAACTCACTCCAGTCTTTCTCTCTCTTTTTCAAATAAATAAAAAAAATCTTTAAAAAAAATAAAATAATTTCACTAAGTTTATCGTCCTTAATAGGTAAAAGTCTCTTATAAGTCATTAAGAAAAAGTATAAACAACCCAAAAGAGAAAGGAATTTGCTTTGGTTATATAAATTGGAACAATTTCTAGAGTGCATTTTTTCAATATTTATCAAAACTTTTAAAAAATATACATTCTGCGCTGCCAGCAATTACACTTCTAAGATTGTGTACTTAGGAATTAATTTACAATAGCCAGGGATAAGATCTTATGAAAATTTCACTGCAGTGTTATTTATTAAAAATAAATAAACAGAAAAATTTGAAATAGCCCAACTCTCCAAAAATTGAGAATTGGTTCATGTTAGCTCAGGTCCTCCAAAAACCAGAAATCAAGATAAAATTACCAATACAGAGATTTATTAGGGTAAATGCCAGTGAGGGGAAAATAGGGAGGGAGAACCATTAGAGACCACAGTGCAGGTCTCACCCTTGTGAAAGAGAGGGGGGAAAGGAAGGAAGTTTGAATGGAGGAGCTTTAGACAGTAGTGCAGTTGAACAGTTTTGGCAAGGTGGTTAGAGTCTTCAAGCCAAATTTGCCTATCAAAGAAGTCCTGTGTCTCTCAGGAATGCTCATGGGAAATGTGACCTTTGCTCAAATTCAGTGGTGATTCAGAGAGCAGCAGCTGAAGCCATCAGTCAGTTATACTCTATGCGATAGGAGATTTGAGAGGAGTATTTTTACAGCTACCAAGTGTTAAACAAGTTTTGGCCTGACCACACACGGACTTAATCATTAAAGTGAGGGAGATGAGTAACTGTTGACAAGGAAAACTATGATCATTTATTTTTATTTACAATTATATGTTTAAGTTTATAATTAAAATATTAATCTACCTTAAATGTTAACTAACTTTCTATCCTTTATCATATACATAAAGTAATCCCAGATCATTTTTATACCTTTTAAAATTTGGGAAAACGAGCCCATGGGAGTAAGAAAACAAACTAGAAAGACACTACAAAGACAATTCAGTTGCTTCATACTTAGTCTCATTTTTCCTTTCCTAACCTCTGAGGCTAAGTTTTAATCACAATAACGAGGAAGGAACTTATAAAATGTGATATTGGGTATGGGTATGGGTCAGTCATACATGAATATTAGACTGAGAAAAGTATTCCAGTTAAAGTCTAAGGCTGTAATTGAAGCTGTTGCTTTAAAAGATTTTAGAATAAAATTGATCTTATTTTCTGGAAAAGAAATGATGTATGTGTGGTGGATATAATGCTGAGTAGAGAAACAGACCATGTCAATTACTTAAACTTTATATTGCCCCTAGGAAACGCAAGGAGAATAACAGGGTACAATGAGTAATACCAGTAATGAGTAATACCAGTTTACATTATGATGAGTCTTGGACCTTCTCTCTCTGACCAAGGCCATGCGTGCATGGGAGATCAGCCCCCCAAGGGTGAGGAGAATAGGTGGAGAATAGGAAAACCCTCCCGCTGAGGTAGGATTTATATATGCCTGCTCTGTTCCATGTTCCCACACATCCACCTGCGAAGCACATCATTCAATGATGATTAATAATTGCTGTGATGATGACCTTTGTATACGTGCCAATTTGCAATTAGCTACTTCAGATTGAAAAATGGAATTTTAGAGCTGGAAGCAACCTTAGATTACACTAGTCCCAGGATAGTCTATGAACAAGAGTCCCATGGTCAATCAAGCTTTCATGTTGCTACATAGCATAGCCCCCCAACTTATGGTAGTAATTAGTATATTAAAAGATGGGGGAAGTCCTGCTGTAAAACTCCATTTAACTTTGCTTAATATAGTGTTTCTGAAACACAAAGTAAAAATCTTTCTCCACATAATATCTACTAACCCAGTGTGTTCATGAAGTGCCCTGGGGGAAACCAGAATCTTATCCTATCTTTTCATTTTTATGTGAAAACTTTGAGTTGAAAAGGGTCAGATGACCTGTCCACAGTCACATAGATGGGTTCTGAAAGCTGGTCCCGAGGCCAAGGCCGGCTGGTTCAGTAGTGACACTGTGAGAGTTCACATGGCCATTTTGGCATCTGTAGATAAAGGTAGTTAAACGACGGAGACCTTTGGGAACTTGAAAAAATAACATCTAAAGTAGCTGCTTCAGAAAGGATCCAAATTATTGTGAAGTATACCAAAACGACAAGTAGAAAATAAGATTCGTTATCTTTTTTCTTCCTCAGCTACTGTTTTCAGGATGTGTTTTAGATTATTGGGCCGAACAGCAAACTTCCTTGAGGAGCTGCTTCTGAGTAGCCATTTATTAATTGCTTCTGAAATGATTTTGAGTTATATTTCTTTTATTGGATTCCATTTTGGAATGCAACAGAGTGTGCTGCTTTTTCTTTGATGCTTTTAGAGTTATTATGGAAGCATCTATTTGGCCAAGTGCAAAGCAGATTAAAAAGCAACCATCGAAATGTACGCTTTGGGGTGATTGCAGATTCCTCATCTCCTCAGGGAGACCGAGCAGCTGTACCCTCAGGTTGCCCTTCTCCTGCCTTGAACGCTGAACTAATTTCCCAGAAGATTCGAAGTAGATTGATGTACGGGTGTGCAGGCTGGGGGTCAGACCATAGGCTAACTGGCTCTTTCGGTTGTTGATGTTTTTGTTAAAGTTTCCAGTGATCTTGATGCCTCATGTTGAGTAAGAGATCCAAGAATGTAGCCAGGTCGCTGGACTGAGACCAACTCTACAGATTGTGCAGCTCTGCTGGGCTCGCACCAAGAAACACAGGTGGTCTTACCGAGCCACTTCAATCCTAGCCTGAGAAGGGCAGCAAATACCTGGGTGTGTTTATTATTCTCTAACAAATATTTTCCCATTTATTTCATTTTTAAAACAACCAAAGACAAAGCTTATTCAGCTGTAAAAATGAATTTATGTCTTGATTCGGTTGACTTTTCTTTTGTATTTTTCTCAGTGAAAGGGAAAGTGCTGGGGAATAGCAATTATTTATACAAGGCAATCAGTTAGGGAGCCCTTAAAAGAAAAGTGTAACCTGACTTTTTTTTTCTTTTTTTTTTGCAGGGGGGTGGAATAAGGGTCTCCTGGCTTACTCAATTATTTCTGGACTCTTCCACAAAGACCCTCTGAATGTTTGTTTCCACAGAGATCTTGACAAACACTAGAGATTCATCAACCGGAGTGAATTCCCTCAGTGAAATCGCTCTCCTCTGCCAAGAATCAAAGGTCATCCCAGTGGAGTGCCGTCTTCGTGTTCAGCCGCTACGGAGTGTCTGGAACAGAGTGAGAACAAAAATTATTCTCGTTCCGTGCCCCCTGACTCTTTCGGGAAGAATCCCAACCAAGCTGCCACTGGGAATTCAGAGAACACATTGGAAGACTGGGGAAGGGCCAGCCTAAACAGGGGAGAATGGTGATGTAGAGACAATAAGATAAAGAAAATAAATGACTCAAAGAGGAGTTTTAAGCCAATATTTACACCCATATTGCCGTATTTACAGCTTAAACACCATGCCCCGAACATGCAGGAAGTAAGTTTTTATGAGTCTCTTAATGAATGTTAAGTCAATAATATCCCAAACAATGGGCCCCAGTGAACTTTCTTACGAAGGCCATACAGTGAGTTATTCAAATGTAGTCAGAGTCCATTGAACTCTGTCATGCACATATTTAGAAGAGGGATTTTCAAATTCACCATTTCTGATATGACAGAAAGCTTTGTAGATCATGACACAGAATTAGAAGAAATTATTAAAAGAAAGCATGACATAGAATTAGGAGACTCCCCCAGTCCCTGACTAAAAACATCCACACAGCAGAATTTATGGCCAACAGGAGCAATGGTCAAAGAGCAGGTGCCATCATCCACCACCATCACCAGAGAATAAGGACACATGCAGATAAAACTAATTAAGGGTCTAGTTAGCAAGATCATATGCACTCCTGGAAAAGGCCAATGGCAGCCAGACAACTGAGCAGATAGAGAGGAGTTTATCAATTGCTTGGTTCATGTAATCAGGAACCGCTTTTTTCCCCTTTTTGGTCTCGGAGACATCTGACCATACTGGCTGACTGGCATGTCCAGATCAAGACTTGGTAAGGAAGAAACACTCTGAGCTCATAAAACACAAGCCCGGCCAAACTACCACTGAACTCTTTGATCTCAGTGAGATGCTCAGAGAGAGCACTTCTAAAACTTTCATTTATTTTTTGGGTGCCCCATTGTTCAGTGTCCTCTGGTTGCATTTAGAACCATAATAGCAAGTGACAGTCCTGCCAGTCTTTCTGAAGATGTCGAGGACCGTGCCAAACCAACCTCCGTCCAACACATTCCCCACACGTATGAATCGTGCCAGATGACCGGCATCACAGAGAAGACCTCATATTTTGAGAACATTCAGTCTGGGAAATTCTGACTTTCTAAGAAAAAAAAAAAAAAAAAAAAAAAAAAGTCCTTCTAGTCAAAAGTACCCGGATGGCTCACATACCAATAAGGAGAAAATTACTGAGTCTACTGACAGCCAAATAGAGCGTCACATCCAATTCTCTACCTCTGAAGACTGAGACTTCATTATTACACAATTTAGAGGCAAACCTCATTACCACCCGATGTAAAGAGAAAGTGGTTGATATAGCTGCTAGCCCTTCTTCAAAGGAAAATGTCATTATCCAGGCCAATGTTACTGGAGGAGTATAGAGATAAAACCACTGGTGAAAAATGAAGGTTCCAGTGCTGGCTGGGGGGAGTGTCAGATTGTGCAGTTCACAGATGTACAAATATATTTCCCGGGCCTCAGTTTTCTCATTGGCAAAAGCACTATAGTATCTGTCTCTTAGGGTTGTAATAACAATGAAATATTTGTACCTATGAAATCATGTAGCTTCCTGCCTGGCAACTTCCATTAATTGAATCGGGGCAACTTGTTCTTATAACCAGAGATTTCTATTGATAGAAACCTGTGGTGGGTTTCCAAACGTCTGTACTCATGAAGGAATGTGAGAGAAAAGAGCAGTTAATAATGTCATCTTAATATTGTTATGAAAAGAATTTGGACTTCACCCCCTCAGGGTTTTCCAGAGCAACCTTCGAATGCCACTAGACTAGACCAGGCATTCGAGCTTGTCGGCCAAGGAGAAGCCCTAACAGAAGCAGCTGGAAGGAGAAGTAAGAAAGGGGGAGGGGGAGGGAATTAAGTTGAATCCTCCTTTAGGTATTTTTACCAAAATCTCTAGGCAAAATGTGTCATGGTGGGCAGGTGCCAAAGATGACATGGTTGCTAAGGAAAGACAGATTAAAACATACATTGATGATTCTCAGGAAGGTGAAATGAGTTAGCAGATAAGAATAGGTATTTCCCCCTCTAGGCTCTAGCCCCTTGTTTTCTTCTTTTTAGCTTCATCTATCATGTTTTTAAAATCAGTGTTTAAAATCAACCCCAGTTTATGTATATATATTTTTAAAGATTTTATTTATTTATTTGAGAGAGAATGACAGTGAGAGAGGGCATGAGGGGAGAAGGTCAGAGGGAGAAGCAGACTCCCCATGGAGCTGGGAGCCCAATGTGGGACTTGATCCTGGGACTCTAGGATCATGACCTGAGCTGAAGGCAGTCGTTCAACCAACTGAGCCACCCAGGTGCCCGACCCAGTTTTATATAATTAATGACTGTGGTCCTTGTAGGTCTAGACACAGCAGGTGCAAGAGTCTGCATGGGAAGCGAGCTGGCCTGGAGAGAAATGAACTGATTGGGGTGATTCATTCTTTCTTTCTTTCTTTCTTTCTTTCTTTCTTTCTTTCTTTCTTTCTTTCTTTCTTTTTTTTTTTAAAGATTTTATTTATTTATTTGACAAAGAGAGGTCACAAGTAGGCAGAGAGGCAGGCAGAGAGGAGGAGGAAGCAGGCTCCCTGCCAAGCAGAGAGCCCGATGCAGGACTCATCCCAGGACCCTGAGATCATGACCTGAGCTGAAGGCAGAGGCTTAACCCACTGAGCCACCCAGGCGCCCCTGGGGTGATTGTTTCACGTGAGCTCATGGGAGCCATGTTGAGAGTGGAAGGTGGAGCCGGGGCTTGGTCTCTGCACGGTAAAGAGGATGAGAGAGCACCCAGGCTAGGACGAGGCTCTGGAAATCTACAGGAGGGTCCAGGGGAGCCGTGCAGTGGTCTTTCCTCACATGTGCAATAAGCCAGGAGTGAAGTACGGCTTAGAAGCGCTCATCCAGGGAAAGCACACGTTTCCATTACTGGGATAAGGGAACATAGCCAACATTTTGTTGTGGCAACCGCAGCATTGTGTTTTAGGTGCTCAGTCCCTCCGTTCCTTCTGTTGAGAACTGCGAATGATCTATTCACGCATGTTTATTCTAAATTAAGAAAGTGTGAATCTCTGTTGAAGATCCTGTGAAACTTTCAAACTCTAAAAGGTTTTAGGAAAAAATGCTCATGGAACATCCATGTATCAATGATGGGGATTTGGAAAGAAAGTGACTTTTTTCAATCTCAACTACTTTAATAGGTCACAGAATAAAAATCAATGGGAAAAAAAGTTGGCCTGGTGTGTGATTCACAGCTTCGCATATTAAATTTGGCATTGTTGTGTCTTTAATTGTTAAAGTACAGTTTGTACTCAATATGGTAAATCGAAATGATGTAAAAAAGAAGGAAAACTATCATTGTCCCATTATCATCCTAAGAAAAGTGTAATGACATTCAATAAAAATAAAGTATATTACGATACATTTGTATACAGATATCCCCGGCTTTTAGAAAGTTGGCATCATGCCACTTCGCTTTTACGAAAGGTGTATATTAGTACCTGCTTTCACCAACAGAAGGAAATCAGATGAGGATTTTCACTTTAAAAAAGAAAGGCATGAAAAAATGTTCATCATCACTAGCCATCAGGGAGATTCAAATTAAAACCACATTGAGATACCACCTTACACCAGTTAGAATGGCCAAAATTAGCAAGACAGGAAACAACGTGTGTTGGAGAGGATGTGGAGAAAGGGGAACCCTCTTACACTGTTGGTGGGAATGCAAGTTGGTGCAGCCACTTTGGAGAACAGTGTGGGGATTCCTCACGAAATTAGAAATAGAGCTTCCCTATGACCCTGCAATGGCACTACTGGGTATTTACCCCAAAGATACAGATGGAGTGAAAAGAAGGGCCATCTGTACCCCAATGTTGATAGCAGCAATGGCCACAGTCGCCAAACTGTGGAAAGAACCAAGATGCCCTTCAACGGACAAATGGATAAGGAAGATGTGGTCCATATACACTATGGAGTATTATGCCTCCATCAGAAAGGATGAATACCCAACTTTTGTAGCAACATGGACAGGACTGGAAGAGATTATGTTGAGTGAAATAAGTCAAGCAGAGAGAGTCAATTATCATATGGTTTTGCTTATTTGTGGAGCATAACAAATAGCATGGAGGACAAGGAGAGATGGAGAGGAGAAGGGAGTTGAGGGAAATTGGAAGGGGAGGTGAACCATGAGAGACTATGGACTCTGAAAAACAATCTGAAGGTTTTGAGGGGGTGGGGGGTGGGAGGTTTGGGGAACCAGGTGGTGGGTATTGGAGAGGGGACAGATTGCATGGAGCACTGGGTGTGGTGTAAAAACAATGAATACTGTTACGCTGAAAAGAAATAAAAAAAAATTTCACATAAAAAAAAAAAGAAGAAGAAAGGCGAAAAGCAAAAGTAGTCTTCAGTGTCTGTTTTGCAGCGAGCCCTTACAGAGGCCGCGCACCCTCCCAGCGGTGAGAGCGGTCCCCCAAGCTCCCTCCCCAGGAAGTAAGCTCAGCATCTCAGCATCAAGAGACCAGAACTTTAAACTGTCTATGAGCATCTGTGCTTTTTTTTTCTTTTTTTAAAGATTTATTTATTTATGAGAGAGAGGGAGAGAACGAGTGGGGGAGGGGCAGAGGGAAAGGAAGAGAGAGAGACGGAAACTCTCAAGCAGACTCCCCACTGAGCTCGGAGCCCGACGACATGGGGTTTGATCTCACCACCCCAAGATCATGACCCAAGCCCAAACCAAGAGTCAGGTGCTCAACTGACTGAGCCACCCAGGCACCCCAAGCGTCTGTGCTTTATCTTGATTTATTTTGGGCATTCATTAGCAAGATGTGTCTTAAGGTACCAGAAAAGCCAAAAAAAGGTTTTATGGGAGAGGTCTGGAAACCCTAAAAACATTTTCAAGGGTGCCTGGGTGGCTCAGTGGGCTATGCATCTGCCTTCAACTCATGTCTTGGTCTCAGGGTCCTGGGATCATGTCCCGCATCGGGCTTCCTGCTCAGCGGGAGTTCCTTTGCACTCTCTCTCTTTCTCTCTCTCTCTCAAATAAATAAATAAAAATCTTAAAAAAACCTTTTTCGTATACTATTGGCAATTGATTCTTCGATTTATGTCATTTTGGCTTTGAAGGTTTCATAGTAGTGCTCTACTTTTGGATAATGGGGGAGACCTGTATTTCATTGTCATTTTAAGTTATAACCATAACATCGCTTGCTCACAAACTCACTCTTCCAGTGACTTGTAACAATTTTTTTTTAACACAAAGTAATGGAGTATTATTTTTTTTAAAAGATTTTATTTATTTATTTGACAGAGAGAGATCACAAGTAGGCCGAGAAGCAGGCAGAGAGAGATGGGGAAGCAGGCTCCCCACTGAGCTGAGAGCCCGATGCGGGGCTCCATCCCAGGACCCTGAGACCATGACCAGAGCTGAAGGCAGCGGCTTAACACACTGAGCCACCCAGGTGCCCTGTAATGGAGTATTATTAAAGCGCTCTGCTTTTTATGTGGATTTTTCCCTTTTACATACAGGTATAATAGTTCCCTTATTCTTGTTCGTTAAGCATAGTATTCCAAAAATATGTTTTGTAGAAGTTTATTCTACAAGATGCTTATAGGTGTTTCTTAAAGAAAGTTGTACTGTCAAAGAAGTTTGGAAAATTATGGGTTCAACAGAGAAGAAGTTTCTTAATAACAGTACTTTCATGAGCTTTTGTTATGAATATGTTCACGAGGAAACTTCAAGATGGTTATCCAGAAAGAAATGCTTCCAAATGTACTTTGTTTGAAAAACTTGATTTCATGGGAGATCTATGACCATCTCTCAGGACTAGAATTCTGAGCAAAAGAGCTTGAGAAAAGTTGCTTTACACTAATAGACAAAAACAACTAGATTTGTATTTTATATGTTTGCAGAGCTACTGGGTTCTAAGATTCTGAAGACAACTTCATTAGGTTTCAAGAAAACCAAAATGCAACATGAATCTGGCAGATGTGTTACCCTAATATTTTGTTGCTCTTCAGAAGGAACATTGATAAAAGAGCTTTAGTTAAAATAATCAAGTTAGGGAAAGGTCACAGTAAAAATTCCATTCCTCCAGCTCTCCCACTACTGGGGCAATAGATCAGGTAAAGGGAGACACAGCCTCTGAAAAAGAGAATGGTCTTTCTGTGGTGTGTATGTATGATTCTTTTTATATGTACATGAGTAGATAGTAATGGTTTAATTGTCTATAGGTCAACTGTCCACGGCCACTTCACATTTGCTTCTGCTTACACTAATGCATGTATGGCACTGACTAGCAACATTGTCAGTCTCTTTAGTGGGATGAGGAACAAGGAAGAGTTGTGAAATTACTGGAATGGGGACAATGGCTGGTCCTCTACCTTTTTCCGAATGGGGCTTTTGTATTTCATTTGAGGTATTTCAAATGTCCAGGACTCAGATGTATTTACAATAAAATGGAAACCCCGAAATGCTTTTCAAGGAGAAATATACAGGATTCTTTTAATGTTTTCATCTTCAAATGTTAGACCACCATTCTCTTTTATGGATATGGATGCTCCAGGCCTGGCTATCTTTGGTTCGTGCATATGTTTGAACATTAAATCAACAATCTAGTCAACATTAAACTGTTCCCATTTTAAATTGGCTCAACAAGAAAATAGCACATATTAAATAACGAAAAACAAAACAAAACAAAAAAATCCAAAACCACAAAACCCACCACTACGGAGAATAAACTCACTAAACAATTTAGTTAAATCACTGTACTTCTCTATAGAATTCCTAACCTTCCCATAACCCCCCTACTCTCTGAATCCCTTTGGCTATTCTGAAAAAGGCTTAATTCCTTAATAGGCTTCAACAATTAGATGAGCCCATTTGGTCTAAAGTATAAGAGAACACTGATTCCTAAGTAAGTAAATAAATAAATACATACATAAAATAAAATAGAATAAAATAAATCGGGGTGTAGGAGAGGAAAGGAGGCTAAAGTCTAAACCTAACCAGTTCAGAAAGTTGCCGGCACAGATGAGCTCGTATCTTCTTTTAAGGGTGAGAGCATTTGGTTTTCTATATTTATATCCCTCTATCCCCGCGCGTACAATGTAAGCTTTGTGATGCTGTGTCTGGCAGTGTTTTGCATCCCTTTACGACAGGCAGTAATTGGAGCTTACGCGTCATGTACCTGGGGGTGTAAAGTCGTTGGAGTCTCCTCTTGGCAGGATCCTAGGTGGGACAGCCATGATATGTTCTCCCGCCTGGTCCTCCAACCCTTCTCAGTTTAATGATAGTCTTATGTTTTGTTTCCTCTGATCCAACATGTTGATGTGAGGACAGTTCTAGAATACATAAAAGTCAGTTGCAGGGTGGTAATTATTGACCGTGGTTTTACAGAGCACCTCATGTGGTAAGAAGATAAATGTGTACTCACGCGGTAATAAGAAAACCTCTGACTGAAGGACCAAAGGACTTTGTCATTTTACTCCACCCTCCTGTGAGTCAGTGAAATGGATTGAATTATAAAGCAGAAACCAGCACTTCAGTTCGATGAAACTCATCCTAAAGAGGCAAGTGTCACTACATGTTGGCAGTTTATAAAATGTGATGAGCTGCCCTAATCTGGGGGAACCGACATGTCCTTAATAATAGCAACATTCTTGGTAAATTAAATAGCTATTAATTTCTTTAAAAACTTGTCAGGATATGCTTATGCAGTGAGGCACATGCAATCATAGGCATTTCTATTGTGTCAGATAGAGAGAAAAACAGAACCCATTTGGGAATTTTTCAAACAGCGTCCACGTCTGCATATCTAAAGGTGCGGATGGAAAGGGATCCAAAACTCTGGCGTGATTTTTCCACATCTGAAAGGGCTGAGTTCTGAGATGGCGATATGTGTCACAAGGCTATTGTGCCTCAGACCCCCCACCCAAATCAATCATTCAACAGATAAATATTCCCTGAGCGCCTATGCTGTTCCAGGTGCCGTTCAAGCGTGAAGCAGAGAGATGGCTGGGATCCTACCTACCTACTTCCACCCGGTTCTGCTGGTTTACCCCTCTCCAGTCAGCAACAAGATACTCTGGTTCCTTCTTTTCTCTCATGTGAGGAGGTCCCCTGTCTCCAAGGAGATGACCTCCTCTGGGCCCTGGGTCTTCAGGGCTGTCCCTACAGAGGACATTTGTCCCACAGAAAAGGAAGAAGTGGGTTATGTTGGTGACTTAGCCAAAAGAAATGTATTTCTAGCATGGTGCTAAGTTAACTTTTTTTTTTTTTTCCTTCTTATAACCACATGGACCTCAAGAGAAATTTCCTAGAATTATGTTAGAACCCATTAACAATTCTTTTGTAAGGCTATTTAATTACCTGATGACTAGTACACATAGACACTGTAACATTGAGTCACCCAAGACAGGCTTAAAATAATTTGATAATACAGAGAAATCTCCTGACATGCCTTACAGATAAACCACCGCAAGAGTCATCTTAAAGGAAGGCTTTATCTTTCCTACATATGCTTATAACCTTGGTAATGACGTGTCTGAAGCAGACAGGATATGGCAAACTGGGATGTAATTAGGGGGCTTATTATCAGCAGATCTCACTTAATGGAATGTTATCAAGGTACTGTGGAAAAGCGCAAATAGTAAGCTTGAGACTGATGGTTGCGATGTTGTCCGTAATATTGGAGTGAAAACAGCAAATGAACAGTGAAACCCAGAACTGTTGGATATGTAAGCTGTGTCTGGCGTAAGAGCACCCAGTGGCGAAGACAGCTGCCGGGGGGCGGGGTGGGGGTGGGGAGGGTAAAATCCAGCTTGCACCATGCTCCCTGGGCCATATGACCTATGGGGAGCCTGCATCATCCCAGAGGGGTGCCGTTTTCAGATTTGCACAGGGATGCCGTAAGGAGTGACCCTGGCACCTGCATACTTGTCTTCCCAACGTAGATTTTTGAAAGTTCTGTCGGGCCAGTGGGAAAGAAGGAAGGCTTGACATGGTTAGGATTTGGGAAGATCTGTCTTAACTGCTTAAAGGGGGACTCATTCCAGCTAGGGTTGTTTGTTCTCCAACCAAGCTGGGCACTTGGAATCACGAGTGATTCCAAGTTCCTAGGCAAATCTGGGGGTTGAAGAGCATTGTTGCTCCACCCACCTCCTTTTCCTGGAGAATTGTCAAGAATCAAGATTTCCCCAGAGCTAGAATAATTACGGAGTGGAGTCCAGCCCTCACTGAGAAATTGCAGAGTTGATTTCCCCTGAAGGGGCTGTCTCCCGCATCCTGCCACCTGAATCACAGTTGGAGCTTCCAAGTCTGGCCCAGAAGCTTGGCAAAAAATGTAGAGCCCAGGCTTAGAGCAGCTCTCCGCACGGCGCGAGCACATTAGCTTGTAAAAAGTGCCTAGATTTCCAGTGTTATCACACACCACTTCCATGAAATTAGCTTGGATCTCACTGGCTTTGTGGAATGTTCCATATCTTAATGCAATCCTCCTCTGTGCTTGTGTGTTACATGAGAGCATGACAGCTCACGAATTAGCACACTGTTCCACTCTACATTTCCGCGCTCAAACACACACTCAAGCCAACCACTATCAGTACCAGTAAAATTAAATGAGAGAAGCTATCAGGAAATAGATAAAGAGGCACACAATAGAGATTTTTTTTTTGGAGAGAATGAGACCAGGCAAATGGATTTTAAAATTCTGTTTCTATGACTGCACTGCAGTTATAAGCTGAAGGCATCAATAGTTGACACCGCTCATAGAATACCAAGGGAAAATTCTGAAAAGGAAGTATCTCTTCTCTTATTACCCAAATGTAAATTATATGTGCTCTTGAAGTATGCCCTTTATTTAATTTTAATGCATTTTAAATTTTAATACGGATTGCACTACATGAATCACCCTCTTTGTTTTCAATACCATTAGCACGCAAAAATTGAGGAAGGGTTTCTATTTTCTGGCAATTCAAAGTATTTTATGAAGTGTGGCACATAAGATTGCATTTTCTATAGAGGAGGGACTCAATATTTGTTGAAGCAATTTCAATGTGATATGTTAGCTATGATCTATCACAAGTAGGTAATGTTTTCCTAAATTTTCAGCTTAAAAGGATTCTTCTATTACCATTCACATTAAAAAAATTCTTGGTTCTCAATAAAACCGAAGCATAGTTTTATTAGAATACGTTGGCACCTCTCTCAAAGACTTATGCAATCAAAGAGATTCAAAGTCAATTGCTCTGTGCTAAATTATTTTCTTATCCTACAAAGATGCACTACAAAGTCTGAATTCTTTTTCATTCGGGTAAATCCAGAGATTGAAGAACCTGTATGTTGAAGCATGGATTATTTCAGTTAGTGGGCTAGATAGAAAAAAGACAAACATATTTTAAAAACAGACCAAAAAAGATTGAGCTCATGTTTTGATGTACTTTCAACTTTGGAAAGGAGAAAAGACAAGTACACATGTAACAGTGATGCAAGTTAGAATATGAAATACATGAGACAAGAGACTGCCAAGATTAGGAACTGAGTTCAGACGTGTTTCTGGGACAGGATGGAAGACATCACGGAGGAGGTGGGGATATGGCATGAACAAAGGCTGAGTGGTAGGATGGTGTACAGTCATTGGAAGAACACAGAGTAGTCTCATTTGATAAGAGTAGAATTCACAGAAAAGCGAGAAGTTGGAAGATCAGGCTGCAGGATAGGTTGCATCCAGGATGAAAAAGTCCTTCAACATTGAATATGACAGGAGCGGCCTATTTGCTGAATACTCAGATACCGGGTGGGGGAAAGAGTTGCTAGGTTCGTATATTTGGTGATTTTTCTGTCTGCACAAGAGGCCGCTGTGTGTGGAATTGGGAAGAGTTGCTAGCAATCAGCTCTCATGAGCTGGAAGTTCTGACACGTCGGCGCCTGTTAGTTGAAGCTGTGAGAAGGGAGGAAACTGCGAAGGGAGAGTGTGGGGAAAAAAACAAAAGAAACGCTCAAAGGAGAATAAGACAATCTGTCGATTGCCCTCATTAAGGACAGTGAGCATGATGTGAGGCCAGATGAGGGGACAGTGCTAGGAATTAGGAAAATGGGACATCAACATGAGTGAGTGTTGTCGAAGTCAAAGGAAGGAAAAGAACATCATGACCGAAGAATTACTGCTGAGTCTAGCAATTAAGAGAAATTAGGGGATTTTAAGAGAACAGCTTTAGGAAACTGATAGTGACAGAAGTCAGAACTTACAAGGGATTCAGAATGGAGTCACTGGTGTACGGATTTATATTTATTAGCAATCACCATTGGGTCATATTCAAGCAATTCTACTATCTCAAAGAAAAACTATAGAGGCAATGAACACAGACATACGAATGAATCCAAAAAAGTGAAGTTAAAAATTCCACAGTCAAGATTTTGGCAAACTCTCCGTGACTCAGCTGACTTGAGATGCTTCAATGCCTTGCACATTCTTCTCCGTTTCTCGAATTTATCCTTCCAAAGAAAACCTCCTCAAGGCTTATTCGTGAGCAATTAGGCATGATACATGAGGTAAATTTTTTTTTTCCTGAGTCCACACAGAAAAGAACTTTGAAAATGGTTAAATCTGGAGAGTCTGCTGAATTCTTACAAGACCTGTTGGCACTGCCCACATTTTAAACCACGCCCCCATTACCCTCCTGAGCCTTTTACCGCTGCCTGCCTCTCTCAAGGCTAAGGGCACAGAACCTTAGTCTCCAGGATTTTCCAAGGGCTCTGAGCCAGAGTTGTCATAAATATCAGGTTCTTCTGTCTCAGGCCTTTTACCTAGAATGACCGAAAGGTTTTATTTCACAAATGAAGACACTTTGGAGAGTGAAACGAACAGTCATTACTCTGGCACCATATGTCTACAACTGCCTTTACCTCATGAGACGGCTTGCCACCTGAAATATAAGACATCTAGTTAAAAGGAGTTTTAAATAGACAACAGATGACTCGGTAGCCTCACCTTGTCTCGTGCAATATTTGGGACTTATACAAAGGGTCTGTGCGTTTATTTGCTAAATCTGGCGACCCTCGTCATGAACCCTTTACCCATTTACACGAGCGACACCCTGTCTCTACACCAAGCAGCCGAACTATTCTGACCCCGAAGTGGTTATGTAATTTTCAAGGCCTGGTGCGAAATGCAAATATGAGGTCTCCTTGCTCAAAAATTGTTACACATCTTAAGACAGTGATAATGGAGCATTAAATTAAGCGTGGGGTCCTACTAAGCGTGGGCACTGGGTGATCACACAGATCACACGCCCGTGAAGCTGGTCCTATTCTTACCATTTGGTATGGTGTGTTTTGTTGCAGTGAAATCTAGAAATAGTTCCTCTTATATGTAAAAAAAATACATAGGCGGAAACTAGCATACTTTGAACTTTTGGTTTTGAGGAAACATTCCAAGTGCAAATTGTATTTGGAGGGGATTTGATTATAACGTGCCTAAGTGTAGGGATTGTATCTACCCTGCCCCCCCCAGCACAATGGATAGTCCCTGACACAGGGAAATCACTTAATATGTTGAATGAATGTCTTAGAGACCCATGTATAGTATATATTTATCTTGATGTGGCATTCAAATTAAATAAAGGACATATTCCAAGAGGAATTATAGTTTTCATTTGAGTAATAAGATCAAATGGCAAAACACACCATAACATTACATGTATCGTATGCATGTAGGTATATTATGTAATATGAATGTATGCATATTAGGTAGTGTTATGTGTGTTTCTGGCTTTTCCAGTTGGGGAATATATATTTCATTGACAGTAAATGTGCTCATTTTGATGCTCTGAGCTCCTCTGCTGATAATAGATAGGTCCTGAGTTTTCCAGATTCCCCTCTCTCGATATCTCTGAGAAATCTTAGAACTACTAGGTGTAAGTCAAGTGTTCCCTATGTCACCTTGTTGGTGTTAGGCAACTCTCTTGCCTTTGGGAGTGCCAGGAGGGGGACAAATGATGAAGCTTCCATGCCAGAGGCTGTGGCTGTCGCTTTCCATCTTTCTCATGGTCACTTTTGGACATGGGGTCACTGCTGCCTCTCTCCCCTGGACCAACAGTTCTCACACTTTCTGTGCCTAGGTCTATCATGATGGACTGCCACAGCAGAGTGGTTGGGGTACCAGTAACACAATCCTTTCATTTATATTATGCCAGGGCTCCAGGAAGGAGGGACACTGGGTCAGTGGTGGCCACACGCAATCCTGGACCTCCCTCCACAAAGATGGGAGTCAAATGATGTTCTGTTTACTCCCAGGGTCCCATTTTTTTTCCCTCCCTGGAGGGGAAGGGGCATTGTTTTACCTGTATAAATCTAACCCTGAACTCAGTTATGGTCAGAGGTTAAGATCTTTCCCAGGGAAGCTTGGGCCCCAGGCAAATCCAAGATGTACTGGGCTTCTGTGGTCCCAAATAATCTGTGATAGTTATGAAGCAGTCTGCCTGGTACACATAAGGGACATTTAGGTGATGGTGGTGTCTATTTTTCTAAAGTTATAAGGACCATGAAAGGAGTGCTCAGCTGGTTTTGTAGAAGGAAAACTGAGTATCTGTGTTAAATGTTAAACTTCTGGAAACTTCGCTTTTGTACCATGTTAATTTGCTCCTAATTGTATTACATAATTGTTCCTTAAGTTTTTACTAAATAATTTTTTCCATTTTCAAACTTTCACAAAAAAAAAATCTCAGGTGAAACCAGGTGGGCAGCACTTTCTTACTCTCCAATCCAGCCAAATCAGAAGTTTACTCAGCAATCAACTGGAATGCAGGCATTTTGTCTTCTGAAATGTGATTTATAAACTCTCCAGAAACTATCAACCTCTTTTAATGGATCATTTTTTATGTACACAACCCATGTAAAAATTAATCATTAACATTTCATGGTTAATCAACAACTCAAGATGGCACCAAAATAGTCCTTTTGTGGTATAAATATCCAATACCATTATGTTTTATATTCTATGTTTTTAGTTTTTTTGGTGGTCTATATATTAATCCTCACACTGTGAGGGTCCTTCTGCATATCTCTATGAATACCTAGCTCATCCATCCAAGCTTCATACACACACACACACACACACACACACACACACACACACAAAGTCCCTCATAGAGTTTTCCTTTGCTCTATATGGGGGCCAAATTGAATGATTATAAGTTATTAAATGCTGATCCACAATGTCAATGTCAAAAGGTGATTTTCATGGTGTACTAATGGGTATGTTTTCTGGTGAAAGGATTGTATCTAAGTGAGAGCATAACTGCTCATTCCTAAACCGGATATCCCTGAGTGGATGATGTATAAGGACGATATAACAGATTACTTTTTAAGACTGCATGATGTGTTTAAAATGCACCATGAGTTGACGACCACATATTTGTCTTAGTAGTATGCTTTTTCTTTTCATTTTGCGGCAGATAAAGATTTTGGCCTTCTCAAGTTTTGAGGCAGCAGGATATGGTGGAAATAACATTGGTTTGGAAGTTGGCAGTCCTGAGCAATAATCTCCAGCAACTGCTAACTTTGTGAACTTGCGCGCATTACTGATTTCTCTAAATCTCAGTTTATGTACTCATTTGTAAACTCAGAGCTTATAAGGATGAAAAGAGCTAATGCAGGACCCACAGCTCTAGGAATGAGGACATATGCTATTGACCAAATAACCAACTTTTTCTTAAACGTGTTTAAAAATGTTTATTTTCTATAAATATTCTACCCTTACTTCACTCTTCCTCATTGGCTGTCAGCTGTTCTATCCTCTTGTTACTCCTTCCCAGACCAGTCCATAAACTGTGGGGCTAGTTCAAGAATACAAACAGTGACCCATATACCATGTATTTAAATATTTACAAGCTATGAATCAAACTAAGACATTACTATATTAAATGCATGCTGTCTTCCAACTTGATAAACTTATGTTCACATTGGCCTGGAAGGCTGGTTTGCTGTAGAATTCTCAGATTCCATGAGGGTGTGGTAGGGTGAGAAAATATGGCCCCCATCTTTGGTTATTAGTTTGTTAGTTTTCTTCTACCACCCTAGTCCCACCAACTCTTATGAGGATCCTTATGCATATCTGTATAAATACCTCAGCTCTCCCATCCAAGCTTCTTTCACATTCTCCCTAAGCAGTCACTTCTCGACCCCAGGTTTGGCCCACTAATGTGTACAGTAGAGAGTAGATACAATTGGCCCTCAGGAGAACAGACCAGGTAAGGGGCCACCCAAACTTGGTTGCATTTTTGGGACAATGAAGATGGCAAATTCTGGGATCCCAGACACCCAGAGCATGGTCTAGATGTGGAGGTAGGGCTGGGACAAATTCCTAGTGGATATGTACACTAATTCCATGGACTTTTCATTGTACGAGAAAGGAAACAGTTAGAGGGAAAGTCTGGGCAGCACCCTCAAAAGCACAGAGCCCAAGACTGGCCATTTTCTCTAGATCTAAAAACACTACTTTCTAGTCTTTAAACCCTGAGATTGTATTTTTCAAAAATGTGATCTAAGTTGTTATTAGTCTTTAATATGGTAATGTGTATGGTGAATCTCTGAGATTTCTGACCATGGAACACTGCGTGCGTGTGTGTGTGTGTGTGTGTGTGTGTGTGTCTATGCATGCACATGTGCCCACGCATGGAACATCTCCATAGCACAGGGTTTGGCAAAACCTAGTCTACTCTCCAATGGCATGGAGTGTGTATTACTCTTCTTCCTACTGCCTCTTAAATGTAGGGGACTCTACATTCACTTCCTTATATTTTCTTGTTCCACATTCTTGCTACATGATTTCAACCATATCCAAGGCTATAATCACTAAATATATTCCAATGATTCCAAACCCTCCATCCTCACCTCTTTCTTGACCATGCTTACTACTGAATGGCTCTACCTGTATCCATGAGTTCTGTATGTTGGAAGCTCAACTCATTATCTCCCTCTGGCTCTGCTTCTCCTAACATATTCCTTTAGTGAGTTTCTCCTCTCAGTGAATGCTTCATCTAACATGATTTTGTTAATTGCCCTGACCAGAGTCACCTTGATTCTTTTCCTAAACTTACCTCTTTCCCAATTTTTCTCCATATTTTGTTGATTTTGTCTCCTCAATATTTGTCCAATCTCTGAGGTCTATAATTTTCCAAGGATCTTATCATTTCCTGAGCATATACTTGCAATTTTCTATGTCACTAACCCTTCTTTTACATCGTAATGAGAATATTTGTTTATAAAAGTCTGAGGAAGACTTTTACATATTGATATGAAAAAAATCTCCAAGATATATTATTAAGTAAAAAGGGTCAAAACTGGACATAGATTTTGAGTTTGATGTAAGAAAGGAAGAAAATAGGAATATTTATATTTATTTGTATCTACAAGCAACTAAGAAAACTGGATGTCTGTTTTTTTCCTAAAGATTTTATTTATTTATTTGACAGAGAGAGATCACAAGTAGGCAGAGAGGCAGGCAGAGAGATAGAGGGAAGCAGGGTCCCCGCTGAGCAGAGAGCCCTACGCGGGACTCAATCCCAGGACCCTGATATCATGACCTGAGCCGAAGGCGGTGGCTTAACCCACTGAGCCACCCAGGAGCCCTGGATGTCTGCTTAATAAGAGCATTTGAAAAGAATGTTCCAGGGCAGGGTATGGATGGATATGAGATAATTCATTGTACACTTTTTGTTTATCTCAGTTTTTGAAAATGTGAATCTGTTAAATGCAAAAATTAAAGTTCAAAAATTATTCAAAAATTTAAAAAAATTTAAAAAGTGTATTATGTATTGGTGTGTAATTATTACATATAATAATATATAATACATGAAAGTTAAAAAAATTAAAGAATGTAAAGGTAAAAAATATATTTATCTAATCATGTTATTGCTTCACTTAAAATGTTTCTTGGATCCAGTATTACCTTCAGTGCCAAATAAAGACCATTTAGAGTGGCATAGAAATCTTTTCAGGATATGGGTTTTGTCCCTTCTGCAGCCGTATCTCTCCCCATACCTTAATAGATTGCAAGCCATGGCCATATTGAATGGTATGATCATTTACACCACATATCAAGTCTCATGTCCACGGGTTACCATTATTTGGAATTCTATCCTATCTGATTTGGTCTGCCTGTTCATCCCAACTCAGTCTTCAGCTGAGTCTTTGGCTCAGACTTTGGCTCAGACTTCACCTTCCTTCCCCTAAGCTGGATCCAGTGCTCTTCTTCTGTCCTGCTTTCTCACCCTAATTACCTAATTACCTTAATTTCTTATTGTTCTCACCTCTCCATACTACATTGACTTATATGATTTCTGATCTAGGTTGTACATACATTAAAGATGAAGACTAGCCTCTATTTATCTCTGTGTCTAAAGCAAATAACATAGTGCCATGTTTAGGCTTTGTTCAATTAATCCATATGCGGAAAATGAATGAAAGTATAAATGAGTAAGTGAGTCAATGAATGGGGGAAGGATATTTGAATGCTAGGAGCCTGCTATGGACCTAGATGGGGTACATGAGATGAAGACATTGTTTTGCACCCGTCTTCTGGACTCTTGAGTTGGGTACAGCTTCTACATCTGATTCATGTTCTTGCCAATGCTTCCCACCTAAATCAGAATTATTCTTTGGAAACTAGTCCCAAGTCTCTCACGTCCTGACCTGAATAGTTTAGTTTTATATTTTCATTTCATTTTGGCTTTCTGAGAAAGGGTCAGTTTCCCTAATGATCTTTCCAGATTTTCCCTGAAGTAGTCTTTGTTGGGGGAGATTATAATACTCCCATCTCAGTGCTAGGGGTCAGTCCTTGAATAAGAAGACAAAACAAAGAAAAAAATTATGTGGTTTTTTTTTTCCTTCATAAATAATGCTCATTTATAATAATCAAATACAGTAGTTCATTCTCCACAGAAAACCTCCAAAGAGAAGAGGAGGGCAGTTCAATGTTCTGGGAACTGAGATTTAAATTTTCCATAGGTCATAGAACAAATATCCTTCTAAAATTATGTGTTCCCTTTTTAAGTTTTGAGAATGCATTTTAGTTACTTTTGGAGTCAAGTCCCTTGGAAGACACAATCTTTACAAATAATACTGAAGAACAAATTTTGATTAGCAAAATCTAAAAAGTAAGACATCAGTAACTCATCTTTTATGCCAGGTTCTAAGTAAACATAATTCACAAAGAGCGGGCAGATTAATCTGGCTCTGAGCAGAGTCAAGCCCCACTTATCTGCTTCCCAGGCAGCAGATCTTGGCTATAGGGCTACCCCAAGGGCTCTGGGAAGATACTTGCTACTTGTGTCAATGGTGAAAAGAGCCCAAGGGACCAAACCCTAGGCCCAGGGCCTCATCTTCCAAGGATTTGGTTTTATTGGATACAATTTTCTACTTTGACATCATTCCACTTATTTGGGCTCTGAGCCAACCAATACCACAAGTTTATAAAGATTTTAATATTAAAAGAGATTGTGTTCATGGACTACACTGAGAAAACTATTCTCTTGGACCTAATTGCTTGAACCCAACTGCTTGTTTTTTGCAGTTGACCTCGTCTCATGCTTTGTCTCTCATCGTTCCATTGAGATGAGAAGAAATTAGGCCATATTTTCAGAAATGCTTAAAACTGAGTTAGAGAGCATGCACTCTGGAAGAGGTGTCACTCTTAGGATTTCCAACATGTGACTGAAACAACAAAAATTTAAGTAACTTGCCCAAAGCTGCTTAATGAATCTTGGTGAGTGGTACACCTTAGTTTTGGACTGAAATTTCTGTGCTCATTTATGTTGTGTTTAAGTTCAAACACATTTTTCTTTCTCTTTTTCTCTCTCTTCAAAGACATACACACACATTATATTTTACACAATAAGGACATATTTTGTTACCTATTATAAGCTGAGCTAAAAATGCTAACTTTATGTTTCTAAATGTCAGAATTCTCAGAACGTGAAACTCATCGTTTGCGCATTCTCTGTTTTTCTGAAGACTAAAGGGTAATTTTAATATAGATGTTAGTACCTATGAAAGTCATCGTATAAAAAGATACAATGTCCCATTTCTTCCTTTTATACACAGAGTAGCTATTCAGCTGCTCTGACCACATATCTTTCTGGTAAAATCCAGGGTACTTGAGGCACTTTGGTACCCTCTGTTTGGGAAATTATTCGTGTTCTAATAAAGGTGAATCTTTAGGAGAGAGAGATTTGGACTATGAAATGAATGTGTTTTCAGTAAGATTCCTAACTAGATCCTCTCCTAGGCATAGAGGCCATGATGACTGCTACAGCAATATCTTCACGTACCACAAACCTATTTGTTCATGACTTCTTCACTTTGCCAGAGGGCAACATAGCCTCACACCTCTCATCTCCAAGCTTTGGACTGGCACTGGCGTTTATCTGTGGGATCTGGTTGTATGTACCTTCTGTATTCTAGTAAAATTGGTCTATCATTAATCACAGGTTTTGATAGGTAATTTATTAATAATTCATCCAGTAGCTTATTATAAACCTTGTCTGTCAACTATCATATGATCTCCCTGATATGAGGGAGAGGAGATGCAACATGGGGGCTAAAGGGGGGTAGGAGAAGAGTAAATGAAACAAGATGGGATTGGGAGGGAGACAAACCATAAGTGACTCTTAATCTCACAAAACAAACTGAGGGTTGATGGGGGGAGGGGGTTGGGAAAGGGGGGTGGGGTTATGGACATTGGGGAGGGTATGTGCTATGGTGAGTGCTGTGAAGTGTGTAAACCTGGCAATTCACAGACCTGTACCCCTGGGGATAAAAATATATTATATGTTTATAAAAAATAAAATAAAATTTTAAAAAATGCAAATAAATAAATAAATAAACCTTGTCTGTAATACTATTTTAGGTCATTTCTTGAGAGGGCCCATCCCATAAGACAACATCTATTAGGTACTCTCTGACAACATCTGTCAGGCTTGGTCTCCCTGTCCTTGGGTATGATATTGCTGCTACAGGCCAAGGTAACACGCATTGGAAAAGGTATAAACCTGACAGCCAGAAATCAAGGGAAGAAGTGAAATGAACATGCATGCCAGTTTGTTTTGGGGGAGGATAGGAATAGTCATAATGAGCCCCCAAAAGGATTTACTTAGAAGCAGATCTGAAACCTGACATGGGGAGAGAGTTCTAGAGGTAAATATAACTTCATTGCATTATCCAAGTGTCAATTTTTGAGTCAGTTTGGAGAGTTAAATGAAAAGTTTTTCATAAAACAGTTATTAGAATTAGGTAATAGAATTATTTGTTTTCTCTATGCATTAATTGAATTATATAGTTTCCATCCTGTGGCTCAGCAGCATTTTCATACACAAATACAGAATAAACAGGGGTGCCTGGGTGGCTCAGTCGTTAAGGGTCTGCCTTCAGCTCAGGTCATGGTCCAGGGGTCCTGGGATCAGGCCCTGCGCTGGGGCCCCTGCTGGGCAGGAAGCTTGCTTCTCTCTCTCCCATTCCCCCTGCTTGCGTTCCCTCTCTCACTGTGCCTCTCTCTGTCAAATAAATAAATAAATAAAAATCTTTAAAAAATAATACAGAATAAACATCTGTGTAAGCACATTGAAAAGGCATTATTGATGCGTTAGCCGAGAAATTTCCCAGTTTTGTTAATATCCCAAACCTTTCTTTTCAGACTTGTGATTATGGGTGAGACTGTACTCAAGCTAAAATTGCATCTATGGGTTTTAAATATTTAAGATATTCACACAATGTGAAAAGCTTTGATTTGGAACTGAGGACAGGAAACAATGGGGGAGTTTTTTTGTAGCCAAAAAAACAAACAAAAAAACAAGCACGCAACATAGAAATCTAAGGTAACCTTCATTCTGTGTTTGTTACCATGAGCATTTGTCGACCCACGTCCCAAGCATTCTTCTAGAGTCAGAAGGGTTGTGACAGTGCTTTTTATAAATGAGAACCTTGCAGAGAAGAGAGTAGACTTGGAATTATGGACACCAACCAGCTTTTTGGTGGGCAGCCAAAAGCCTTGTTGGAAATGCCCATGTCTTTCCCAAACCATTTGGCTCCCCTCCTGACGTAATTGCAACTGAAAGAGAAATATTTAAATGGCTGGAGTGAGAGTAATGGAAGGATTTCAATTACCAAGGTACATACTAGATTACTTTAAGTGGCATAAATCAGCCTTAAGGCAAACTCACGGATCAGGCCCAGCATAGCTTTCCAGTGCACTCTGCCTGTACCCTCTCTGAAGGTAACACTATGTGCTTTTCCGTAATGTAAAACAAAGGTTAGGAGTCAAGATGTAATCTGAGCACATATCTATTGGGAAATACAAATCATAATTTCAAACGTGGAAAAAAGCCAAAATAATTGAGCATGCTGAAATAATGGTCAAGGGGCTTTAGGTAAGTTTGAAATGATATAAATGATTTTAAAAATTCATGCACATATATATTGAGAAATAGTTGGAGGCACCGATTAAAAGTGGTTCCAAAGTTTTAGAGCAAAACATAATATCTTGAGTATCCAGCCAATAAAAAAAAAAAAATCAGTAAATTTTTCATTTAAACACTTAAGCGAAATTGTATAGAGCTTAGCACTAAATGTAGAGATACATGTTTTACTGTCTCACGTCACTGGCCGTGTATGAGCAAAGACTACTTATGGGGAGCTGAGGGATTTAGTTGGATCCGTTTCTAGCCACGGAGATAACTCGAACTGTGTAGAGTAAGTGATGCAACTCTCTTCCACGCTTTCTCTTCCACTTACTCTTCTCCCATTCCTTGCCTGTCTTGTCTCTTTGCTTCCTCCTTACACAGATTTTCTCCTGTAACGCTTTCTAAATTCACTCCTCTTCCTCCTCCTACCCCCATCCAGGGCCCTACCCCTGACTCCACGCTGGCTTCCTCTCTGAAAGCATCACATTTGTTTTGCCCACCTGCCAAAGCCCACCTGACCGGAATGGCGTCTTCCAGACTCTTCCTTATTTCCTCTTTCAAACTGCCTTCTGTGCTATCCACTAAGCTTTTTTGCTACTGGGTCAAATCAGTCAGGAACAACATATGTATTTTATTTTATTTTATTTTAAGATTTTATTTATTCAGTTGACAGAGATCACAAGTGTGCAAAGAGGCAGGCAGAGAGAGAGAGAAGGAAGCAGGCTCCCTGCCGAGCGGAGATCCCCATGCGGGGCTCGATCCCAGGACCCTGAGATCATGACCTGAGCTGAAGACAGCAGCTTAACCCACTGAGCCACCCAGGTGCCCCATCATATGTATTTTAGATACGATTGTCTGAAAAGGGGTGTTGAGACAAGACTACGCTAAAACAGCCTATCCCTGGAAAAGAACAGTAATTAGATAACACAAGGAGGGTACAAATATAGGCGTAGAGACTGATGGCACAGGAAAGGAGGCCAGAAAGGGAAACTAATGAGTTTTCAAATGTCACACAGCTAACATCTACTGATTTCTTACTACATGCCAGATGCTGAATTTACTCATCACAGTGAGCTGATGAGAACATCATTTGAGACAAAGGGCCTGAAGACTGCAGGAAATTTCCCAAGACAAGCTGGGGCTGGAGCCCATGTTAAATCCAGGCCATTGAGCTCCAGAGCCATATCTTAACCTTTACACTCTACTGCCTCAGAAAAATGAAGCTGAATAAAGCATTTGAGAAAGTAATCATTAACTAATAAGTATTTGGGGTATAATTAGCCCTATGGTATTTTATACCATAAGCCAAAATGAGCCAGGAAAAGTGTTACGTATTTTTTAAGCCATGGAAAAAAATACTAGAAACCACAACATAAGATTCATTTCAACTCTGTAGTAAGGATCATTTTCTAATTATTGAACAATACAAAATATTAGAGAGACAAAATCACCCATTTGTCTGTATCATCTATTATAATACTGGATTTTAAACTTCAGTGCAAATAGGAACAATAAAATAAAACCTTAAAAACCAACAGAACAAGAAAATATTTGTGGGGCGCCTGGGTGGCTCAGTCGGTTAAGCGTCTGCCCTCAGCTCTGGTCATGATCCCAGGGTCCTGGGATGGAGCCAGGTTTGTTGGGCTCCCTGCTCGGCGGGAAGCCTGCTTCTCCCTCTCCAGCTCCCTCTGCTTGTGCTCTCTTTCTCTCTGTCAAATAAATAAATAAAATCTTTAAAAAAAAGAAAGGAAATACTTGTGATAAATATGATTAGTAGAATTGGTGCCTCCAGGGTATAAAGAGCTTTAATATTTATAAAAATATAAAGATCTCAAATAGCTAAATTGGCAAAGGTAATTCACATGAGAAGAAATACAAACAATAATGAAGAAATGTATTGGTCAGGCCACATATAGAGTGTTACAATGATTTCTCTAAACTAATTTTATTGTAAAAGGGATACAGAAAAATTAAAGCTGTCACAAAGACCAGGTGGAATGTGAGGCAATCTGAAACAATTTTAAGCAAGGATGGTGTGCAGAGAAGTTACCAGGGGAAGGAGAGATGGAGTCTCTGGAAAGTAGCAGGAGAGGATGCCACACGAGACGTCCAGGTGGTCACGGGGGGCTCTCAGGACAGCCAGGCCTTCAGTTGGACAAAGGTTCAGAAATTAAAATGTAGCTTATGGTCGTAGTTACCAAATTTTAACATGCGTCAGAATCACATTCGAGCTTGTTAACATGAACCTGGGCATTACTCCCAGAGTTTCTTGTTCAGGAGGTCTGGAGTGGAGCCCGACACCACATTTCTAAGAGGTTCTCAGGTGATGCTGGTGCTACTGGTCTGGGGCCCACACTCTGAAAACCACTGGCTTATAGAATCATCTGCAAACATATAGCTGAAAATGGGAAATACAATAAAATCAATAATGGTGAGAAGGAGGAGTGGAGGGAAAGAAGGAGATAGGAAAGGATGGAGAAAGGGAGAGAGAAGCAGTTAAGGAGGCAGCAATGAAGAAGGAAAATTTTCTTCTCATCAGAAAATATGGAGCCAGGGCCACTGAGTGGGGCTAGAATGAATTACAGGACTGATATCACTCTAATTTTATAATCACCATTTTCTCATCCTGCCCTATCCTCCCTCTTTCCCTTTCCTGCTAGTGATTTTGAATGATTAATAATAACTACACTCCAGTTCCCTGCACCCCCAAACTGTACCCTAGCCTTTACCTCCTAACTAGCACACATTTCATAGCTCTTCAAACTCCATCTCCTACCTTCACCTCGCCACTGAGATTATTTTCTTAAAAGTCATTGAAGCTACAGTTCTGGACTCCACTCTCTATCGTTGACATATCCTCAGTGTCTGACAGTTCTGTCCACTCACTTCTCCCTTAGTTTGCATGACACACTAACCTGGTTCTTTTTCCAAATATTGGGTCTATGACCTGCGTCTTTGGTTTTCTCCTTGTTCACAATATCTTAGATTTAAGAGAAAAGCTTCTAGAATAAATTCTTCTAGGGTTCTCCAAAACTGCTTTCTTGTACCCGAGGAGATAACTGTATTTTGCCAGTTTGGCACATCAAGACAGTAATTTTCAATATTTATCAGTTAGTAACTATTTATCAAGTATCTACAGGAGGTCAAGCCCATGTTGTGTGACAGTGTGGTGCCCTAGCTTGGTGAAGCCTTTGCGCCTATTAAGCTGACACTCTACAGGAGAGGATACAGGCAAGAAACTGGCAAACACAGGACTACATGAGATAATTACACTTGGTGAAAAATACTTTAAAAAAAAAAAATGAGACATATTGATATAGTAGAATGTCCTGAGGTGGGCAGTACTTTGGGTAAGGAAAGTCAGGAAGGTTTCTCTGAAGAGGTGATATTGAGCTGAGATCTGAATAACAAAAAGAAACAAGCCATGTGAAGAGTTGAGGACAAAGCCTTTAAACAAAGGAAGGAGGTCAGTATGGCTGAAGTGTAGTAAGTAAGAGGGAGGGGTTAGTGATGGGGCAGAAAGACCAATGGGGCCATCACATGGGTCCTTGAAGGCCATGGTGACATGTCTAGATTTTATTCTTTTTAAGTTTTAAAATTTTTGTTTTACTTTTTTTTTTTTTTAAGTAACCTCTACACCCAATGTGGGGCTCAAACTCACAACCTGGAGATCAAGAGTCCCATGTTCCGAAAACTGGGCCAGTCAGGCACCCCCTAGATCTTATTCTTGATGTGATAAAAATTCCTTGGGGAATTTTAAACAGCAAGTCATTTATTTTAAATAAAGATGTAAAGGGTGAATGTTTGACCACATGTAGTTTTCTCCTTTTATTCCAAAGACTTTGCTGAAATAGTAGTAAAGGAATAAAAAAAGCATCAAAATTTAAGAACAATGAAAAAAGGAGAGGAGAGAGCAGGAGCTAAAGCTTTACCACGTATTTTTGGAAAATGCAAACAGATGGACAGAGGAAGGGTAACTCATTTAGACAGAAGTGAGTAATTATAACCTAAAGTATGTGCAGAGAATATCAGAGGAGTGAGTCAATTCTTACTGACCAGAACTTGAAGTCATGGTGTACCACAGAAAGGAGGGTAGGGGAAAGGCCTGGAGATAGAGGGATTGGATGAAAGTTTGTATACAAAGCTGTTAGTTTCAAGATAAGCATGACCAGTCATGCATCAAGGTGATGTCCTCTATGGCAAGTAGGCGGACATGCCCTCTATGGAGAATCGAACTTGAGCAGTGAAAGAATTGGGGGTACATGGGAAAATGAAAGGCAGGTATGTGTAACTTGGGGATGAAAACTGATTAATCTAAAGTCTGCAAATTGAGTAGAGTAATTCTCATCCCCTTGTACTTACCTGTTGCATGAATGTTGGTCTCTATTACACAGCAAAGAAACTCAAGGAAACTTGAATCAGGAGAAATGGAAAAAGTCTAGAGAATACACATTCACATAATTTGCTGACTATTCAGCTTCCAGGGGAGCCCTCCACTTGATCACTCCTTCTTGATCATGGACTGGATCTGATTTTTTTTTTTAAGATTTCATTTATTTATTTGACAGACAGAGATCACAAGTAGGCAGAGAGGTAGGCAGAGAGAGAGGGAGGAAGCCGACTCACTGCTGAGCAGAGAGCCCGATGCGGGGCTTGATCCCAGGACCCTGAGATCATGACCTGAGCCAAACGCAGAGGCTTAACCCACTGAGCCACGCAGGCGCCCCTGGATCTGATTTCTAAGCATTATTAATTATAAACTAGGAAAAAATAATAATCAGACATTTGAGAAAAACCTTTGATTTAATCTCCCTAATTACAAAAGAGAGATAAAAAGCAGAAAGAAAAGAAAATCCTAGAGGAAACAGAGGTAAATCAAAGAACAGAACTATTATTTTTTGAAGTCTTTAATATTACTAGGAAGATAAGATATTGCATATCTAATTCAAGATCAGAAAACTATAAGAAAAGAAACAATGAAGGGAAAAGGCTTAGATGAAATGAAAAATACAAGAAACGAGCTGGAAAATAAAGTGGAATTAATCTTCCAAATAAATAGAACAAAAACCAAAATGATGGAAAAAGGCAGAGGAAAGACAAGACTTGGAGGATCAGGGTATCTAACATTTGACTCAGAGTATTTCAGCAAGCTAAGAAAAGACAGGAGATTTTGAAAAAATAATATAAGAACACTCCCCCCAATTAGAGGACATGAATCTTTGGATTCTAGAGAAGGTTGACAGAATACTCAGGAGAATGAATATAAAAGACCTACTTCAAGACACACCATTCTGACACATAAGAGTACCATGGTGAAAGAGGCTGCCAGAAGCTTCCAGAGATAGAAAAAATAGATGACAGAAAACAATATGTAACACACCATTCAACTTTTCAATTGTTATATTACTGACAAAAGGCCCCAGAGGAATGCTTACAAAGTACCAAAGAAAATTATTTAATCCTAAATTTTATACCCAGCCAAAGAAGATAAAATAAAATTATTTCAAGACATTTGAGTCATGCAGGATCTTAAAAAAATTATATCCACAAGTAAAACCCAAAATATGTGTAAAAATGTAACTATCCAGCTCTAGAATTAACATATATTTAAGCAGACTCATGAAAACCTTGACAAGTTGTTTAATAGGGAAATGGTAATATTACTATTCTGAAGGAAATGGGGAGGAGAAGTCAGGAGTGGGGGTTTGAATAGAAGTGCTAAGTCTTCACCAACATAAAAAGAAGCCAACAGAAAATATCCAAATTACTGAAACAAGAAAGAGCTATCGTATTATTTAGAAATATGAAATTAAATGCCAGAAGAAAAAAAGATAATACAACACAGGAAGTGATGAGGTAAGGAACTTCTATATTACACTGAAGATTTTAATTACTATCCTATAGTTCAGTATTATGTGTGTATATTACTTTGACCAAGAATAAAAACCATTTAAGACAAAAGTTTCTGGTGCCTGAGTGGAGGCTAGATTGTAGAGAGGGAAGAATGGAAATAGATGGCTGTTTCCCTGAACCAGGCAGGAGATGATAGTAGCTTGGATCAAATGGTAGTGGTGGAGAGAGAAGTGGACAGATTCAGAGGGTGTAATGGAGTTGACTTAATTTATGAAGTTCTGTCTGTGTGGCATGAGAGAAAGAGAATCACCAAGAATAACCCCTTAGATACTAGATGGTGATACCACTTGTTAAAGTAAATAAGCCTAGAGAAAAATTCAGCGGGTGAAAGCACCAATCAAGATTTCTATTTTGTGCATATTAAGTTTGATTTTCCTATCCAAGGGAAGTGTCAGAGAAGCAGTTCGATGGTTCCACGGGTTGAATTATGTACCCCCTCCCCCACCAGCTCCCAAATGCTGAAGTCCGAACTCCCAGTACTTGAGAATAGGACCTCATTTGGAAATAGGGTCTTTGCAGATGATCGAGTTAAGATGAGGTTATTAGGATGGGCCCTAAGTCAAGATGACTGTATTCTTATTTTTAAAAAGGTGACATTTAGACACAGAAACAGACACACATAGAGGAAAGATGATGGGAAGACAAAGGGAGAATGCCATCTATAAGCCAGAAAATATCTGAAGCTACCAGAAGATGGAAAAGAAAAATGGAATAGATTCTTCCTCACTGCCCTCAGAAGGAACCAACCTGCTGACATTGTGATTTCCAACTTCCAGCCTGCAGAACTGTGAGAAAATCCATTCTGTTGCTTAGGCTGCCCAGTCTGTCACAGCACTCCTGGGATATGAATACAGATAGATCTGTGTCTGGAGATGTGGGAAGAGGAAATGGGGAAGATACACATTTTGGAATCATGTGCCTGTAAGCGACATTTATAGCCACGTGATCAGAGGAAATCATTTTAGTAGCGAGTGTAGAAGGAAAAGAGAAGGCTCAAGAATCAGAGTTGAGACCCAAGTGTTTTCACATGTCCTGACTGAGCAGAGGAGGGAGGAGTCCGTAAAGAAGAAGGAGACAATAAATGGCCAGGGAGGTAGGGGAAAATCAGAAAATAAAGGTACGTGTTTTTGTTTGTTTGTTTGTTTGTTTGTTTGTTTTAGAGGGAGTGGACAGCTGCTCAGGTGATGAGTAAGATGAAGACAAAGAAAGACCACTGCTTTTGGAAACATAAGACTCATGATTGACTTGAGAATGGCAGTTTATTGCGTGTGAAGAGGGTAGAGGATAGTTTGGGGGTGAGGAAGGGAGAAAAGCCACGGGGATCAGGGAAGCAGCATAAACCATGAGGACATTGGTGTTGAGCAAATCAGCTTTGTGGAAGTTAAATGACCAAGGGGGGGCCAAGAGCTGTCCTAAGTGAGTTCAAATTCTCAATAAAAGAAGATAACTGGCTAGGGGAAGTTAGTAACTAAAATGAGAAAAAGTAGATGAATGGCCCGCATGTGTCAGGGCTTTTGTTGGAAGGAGGGAAATATATGACCTAAAAATGCAATGTACCCCAACTCTGGCTCTTATGTCCAAAGATGCCCAAGGACAAAAAGGCCTACCCCCGCAAAGCTGTGGAGGGACTTTAGCCCTGGGGTCACAACCCCTCACTTGCACTGGCTCCACTCAGGGCCGCTATGGGCTTTATATATTTGTCAGTTTTATACACACTGTCCCAGGTATTTTGTATTTTGTTCTTTTACTTATTTTTCTTTTCTTTAAAAAGATTCCCCAAACTGTATACATTTCAGGACTCTAAAAAACCTGGATCCACCCTTGCTGGGAGGGATGGATGGGCTGGGACTGCGGACAGTTTCAGTTGCTTTAAGAAAGTCAAGAGAGCATTCAGGGAACAGGTTGATGAAGTAGGGGAATTTGCCAGTGACACATGGTGAGATTCAGAGTGTACTGAGAACTAGAGAGAATCAGCTTCCCAGGGGACTCACAGATTACCATCAGCAGAGAAAAGCGAAAGACAGATCTTCAAAGCTTCTCCTTGACTTCTTTCCTGGAAATTCCGTTTTGAAACAAGCCATGTCGCCTATGACCATGAGGTATCTGCCATGGTCTGCAGGTTGACCGACCTGATACAAAAAGATAAAGATAAAAATAAACCATTGATAGCGTCATTTCTTGGCATCAGCAGGCTGTTTAAGCAGGGCATAAATAGTGCTCATTTAAAGAGGAAAAATAGCAAATTGATCTGCATTAAAAATGATTGCTGTTCCTCAAAGAAAGCTATTAGAAGAGTGAAAAAATCAAGACACGGGTTGCGAAAAGACACTACTTGAAATATTACACTGACTAACGATGTGTATGAAGAATTATTAAAAGCTACCATCTATGTAATTTTTGTTGTTTAATTCCAGACGTTACCTTGCACGGAAGTTTTTGTTTTATGACTATTTCTACTTTATTTAACAAAAACTGGGTCATACTGTGCATGTCGGATTGTACCCTCCTCTCAAACACTCAGTTTAATAAAATATAAGTAATCGGATCTTGGAACCATAGGCTCTATAAAACCGTTTCATCTAACCATTTCTTTAAAACGTCAATGTCATTTCCTACTGTTTTTTTTTATTGAGATGTCATTGACATGTAACATTACATTAGCGTCAGATGTAGGACACAATGGTCTGGTATTTGTATAACGTTGTGAAACAATCACCACTCTCAGTCTCATTACCATTGATCCACACAGGCAGTTACAAATTTTTTCCTCTCCTGATGAGAAATCATAAGATTTTCTCTCTTAACAGCTTTCAGATATATGGTATTGCTAACTGTCGTACCTTGCTCTCCATGACATCCCAAGGACTTACTGATCTTATATCGGAAGTTTGGACCTTCTGACCAGCTCTACCCATTTTGCCCAACCCCTTTCTCTGGTACCACCAATCTGCTCTCCATTTCTCATATAGAATTTTGGAGCCGTGAAAGGACTCTCTCCTGATTACATAACTGGTTGATACTGGTGGAGTACTGTGTCTTAACCCCTGGTCCGCTGCTCCTCCTCCCAGGGGAGAAGGTCTTCCAGAAGGCTTTGCCTTCATCCTTTGCTCTCACCCCAGGTTGTATGCGAATGGGGGCCGGCCTCTTTTTAAAAAATATTTGTGAAAGCAATTTTCATCCTTTCTTTCACTGGCTCATTTTTTGGGGGTGTCCAGATTCCTGTAGGGATGAAATTTTGATGAATTATAATATCCCTACATCCCCAGGATAAAAAAGAAAAACTCTTCAGGAGGGAGAAGGAAGAGAAACATTCACTTCTCAGAAAGGTTCAGGTTGCAAATTTCTCTTGCTTATTTATTGAGGTGAAAAGTTAAACTGGATTAGGACAATCATATTTTTCTGACACATTGACTTGCTTCTTAAGAAAACATATTTAGCTTTTCTTTTTCATGAATCATTTCAGTAGAAGAGCCAGGAGTTATGTTCTTATGCTGAGGAGAAACACTGAAGGCCCCTTTGTGAGGAACTGAGTCAGCTACATGTATTTATTTGGCTTATTTTTCTCCCTCTGGGCTAAATTTTGATTTAAAATTTGTCTGTGGACAAGGAGAAGAGGCATTTGGGCTCATATCTGTGATTTTCCATAGACAAAATTAGCACCAGATTGATGGGCCTGATAGTGTTGTTTTCCAAGCCACCGGCAGGAAGTTTTTTTTGTTTTGTTTTGTCACCGTACCCTTCTTTCCCAGTTCCCCCCAGTTTCTCTTCTTTCTCCTGGTTCCCAAGATCAGGTTCACTTTGTGCTGTGAAGGAAGAAGAAATGGGGCTGAGAATAAAATTAAGAGGTGCCAGCCTTTAGAATAACAATTCCATATTAAGAAATCTTCCCTCCAAATGGCCCACCCCACTCACAAAGCTGGTTTAAGCCATCACATATGGGACTTTCATTTCACGTGACCCTTTTGTTTTCAGAGGTCACAGCCTCACATGTAGAAATTTCCCACTGTCACGGTCAAAAGATTTCAGATATGAAGCATACTTTCCATATAGGAAAGTATATACTATATGGAAAGTATGCTTCATATCTGAAAT